>NW_024369596.1:5430488-5521721 GCF_014805655.1 Passer montanus
GGCCGCGGCGCCGCCCGCGGGCTCGGCCTGCTCCCCGCGCCGCCCGCGCTCCGCGCCGAGCCCGAGGACGAGGACGAGGAGAGAGGTGGGTCCGGGGGGTCTCGGGGCCAGCCCCCGCCCCGAGCCCCGCCGGGCACGGACCGGACCCGCGGGGTCCCGAGGGACGGGCGGCTCACGATATTTAGCCGTAATTTAATCAAGAGGGTGTTTAATCAAGAGGAGGGAAGGGCTCAGTGTTTAGATGCTCATTTGTGAGTATGGTGATAGTAAGTCTAGAATAATGGATGTTGCCTGTACTGTCTTTAATGAACCCACAGAACAATAAGAAATCCTCTGGAGAGAAAGAGGATTCTCATTACAAGCCCTTTATTGTAAACTAAAACACAAGGTCCACCTCAGCATGAGGAAGAACTTCTTGACACGGAGAGCAGCAGAGTGCTGGGACAGGCTGGCCAGGAGGGTGCTGGATTCTCCCTCCTTGGAGACATGCCAGACCTACAGGAACACGTTCCTGTGTCACCCGCTCCAGCTGACCCTGCCTTGGCAGGGGGTTTGGACTGGGTGATTTCCAGAGATCCCTCCCATCTCTGATGACTCTGTGATCCCGTTTGTTTTATTTACGGGGCTGCTGCCTTTCCCAGTGCCGCTGGCTGAGCTGTCGCTGATGAACAAGTTGATCCACACATCCCTGGTGGAGTCCCAGCAGCACGTGGAGATCCTGCAGCGAGACCCCAGCTCCCCACTCTTCTCTATCAAGACCTTTGAGGAGCTGCCCCTGTGAGTCCCCACAGCCCCTGGCCCCACCACGCTCCAGCATGCCAGCCTCCTTCACATGGGCACTTGGATGCTTTGTTTCCACAGGAAGAAGGAGCTCTTGCAGGGAGTTTATATGATGGGCTTCAACAGACCATCCAAAATCCAGGAGCAGGCTCTGCCACTGATGCTGGCATACCCGTGAGTAGGAGCAGGGCTGAGGCGGCTGAGCCCCGGCTCCTCGTGGCATCCCAGCACTGTGGTGCCAAGCAGGAACGCCCCGACCCCTCCGTTCCACTAAGCTGCTTTTGCCTTGCAGGCCCCAAAATCTGATTGCCCAGAGCCAGTCAGGGACAGGGAAAACAGCAGCTTTTGTCTTGGCCATGTTGAGCAGAGCCAGTGCCAGCGAGAAATACCCGCAGGTAACGCAGGACAGGGAGAGCTGCTGCAGGAGGGGTTGGCCCAGGCGCCCAGGACGCTGCCAGGGGCAGAGCTCTGGGCTTTGTCCCTGTTCCTGTCTGACTTGACCCACTGGAGTGGGATGATGAACCACCAGGGCCCAGTGGAAGGTAGGACCAAAAGCACAGTGCCCACCTCAGGATTGCCAGAGTGGATCAATCCAGGCTTCAGTTACCCTGGAATTTAGGTTTTGAAGAGCAGCTGCAGGCACTGCTGGTTTCTGGTGGTCAGGTACTCCCAGTCCCCTCTCTGGGTGCAGAACGAGCTTTGTCAGCTCTTTCCAGCCATGGAAGATCTCCTTTTGTATGTATGAACAGTGTGACTGAACTAGGGCACAGGAACAAGCTGCACCACGCTTCTGAGAGACACATTTCCTCCTCAAAAAGAGCAGCAGCAGCTTCCTCCTGCCCCCTTGGCTGGAGCTGGAACACAGCCCAGCTCCTGAACCTCCAGCCATGCCATGCTGCCCATCCCCTGTGCTCAGGGCTGTGGGATGCCCCCGAGCTCCTGCACCCCGTGTGCCCCATCCTGGGGCTGACAGCTCCTCCCTCTGCTCTCCTGGCAGTGCCTGTGCCTGGCTCCCACCTACGAGCTGGCTCTGCAGATCGGGCAGGTGGTGCGCGCCATTGGGAAGTTCTGCACTGACATCAAGGTGAACTACGCTGTCCGGGGAAACCGAGGTGAGTCCCGCCCAGCACGGCTGCCAGCACTGCTGCAGGAACAGGAGGGGAGCACAGGGATCCTCTCTTAGAGCCTGGAGCTACCAGGGACTGCCCAGACATCCATAAAGTAGTGTCTGTCCTCCTCTCCTGCTGAGGAGGCTTTTCCATCATCACTGGCTGCTTGCAGACTCCTTTTTGCCATATGGGGGTGGTTCCCATGCCCCAGGCTGTAGGGAATTGTCATGATGACCCCTTGAAGGCATCCCTGAGCAGCCAGAGTCTGAGCAAGCCAAGGGAGAACACAGAGCAGCACAGAGCTCCATGCCTGGAGGCAGCCAAATGCCTTTTGCCCCCTTGCAGTTCTGAAGGGCACAGTGCTGGAGGAGCAGATCATCATCGGAACACCAGGCACCACACTGGACTGGTGCTTCAAACAGCGCATCCTGGACCTGACCAAGATCTCCTTGTTCGTGCTGGATGAGGCCGACATCATGATCGACACGCAGGGCCTGTCCTGTCAGAGCATCCGCATCCACAGGTGAGGATTGCTGAGAGCTGCTGCCCCGATTCCCTGCTTTGCCTTCTTTTCTCTAGCTTTAGAGGTGTCTGTCACCAAAGGGCTGTGAGAGTGTGCCCATGAGAGGCTTGTCCACAGGTCTGTGTTTCTGTACAGCTGTGTGCACTGGACACACAGGAAGACACTTCACCTCATTTAGCTTTCCTTAGAGCTGTTACAGGCCTTGGATTGACTCACAGAACCACAGAATGGCCTCAGTTGGAAGGGATCTTAAAGCCCATCTTCCTGTCTTGTTCCCACCCTTTCCCACTGGCAGGGGCACTGCCATTAGACCAGGCTGCTCAGAGCTCCATCCACCTTGGCCTTGAACACTTGCAGGGATGGGGCAGCCACAGCTGGACAACCTATGCCAGGGCCTCTCCATCCTCACAGGGAAGAGCTTCCTCCTAATATCTAAACCTGTTTTCTTTCAGTGTGAAGCCATTCCCCCCTTTTCTGGTCACTCCAGACTCTTGTAAAAAGTCCCTCGCCATCTTTCTTGTCAGCCATCTTCCCTTCCCATTGAACACAAAGGCAACACAAAATCAGTTTAAATTAGGGTTTCTGTCCTCCTGGGCAGCAGCAGCTGCTCTCCAGGGCTGACAGAGCTTTTTCCCTGCCCCAGGGCTCTTCCCAAGAGCTGCCAAGTGCTGCTGTTCTCAGCCACTTACAAGGAGCCCGTGCGGGCCTTTGCGGAGCGCATCATCCCCGACCCCATCGTGATCAAGCTGCGTGAGGAGGAGCTCACCCTGGGCAACATCAGGCAGTACTTCATGGTGTGCCAGAGCTCGGACGAGCAGTACAGGGCCCTCTGCAACCTCTATGGCAGCTTCACCATCGGTCAGGTCATGATCTTCTGCCAGGTAAGGGGCCTGCCTGGGAGAGCCCTGCACTGCCCTTCTCCTCTTGGGAATACCAGGAATGGGTCATTTTACAATGTGGGCACAGCGGGCTCCTCCCAAGACCCCCAAAACAAAGGAGCAGACCTCGGGGAGTGTTGGAAACTGCCATGAGGTCCCTCAAAAGGGGCAGGGGACTCTGGAGAGGGAGCTGTTGGCCTCAGGCTGTGCCCGTGTGTGCAGACCCGGAGGCTGGCAGACTGGCTGTCGGGGAAGATGAGCCGGGACGGGCACCAAGTGGCCATCCTGACAGCAGAGCTGACAGTGGTGCAGCGGGCCAGCGTCATCCAGCGCTTCCGTGAGGGCAAGGAGAAGGTCCTCATCGCCACCAACGTCTGTGCCAGAGGTATCCTGGCAACCCAAAATGTGCCAGGCCTGCTGCTTCCGCGTGGGCTTGAGCAGCAGATCCTGTGGGACAGGGTATCCCGAAAGGATCCTTTCCCTCCCTTCCAGGCATCGATGTGCAGCAGGTCACCACGGTGGTGAACTTCGGCCTCCCCATGGATCAGGACGGCGAGCCGGATTTTGAGACCTACCTGCACCGCATCGGGCGGGCGGGGCGCTTCGGGCACCGCGGCATCGCCTTCAGCGTGGTGCAGAGAGAGACCGTGCAGCTCGTGCACAAGATAGAGGAGTATTTCCGTGAGTATCCATGGAGCCACTGCTCTGGGAGGCAGGGCTGGGGCTGTGAGCCCCCAGCTCACTGCCTGTTGGCAAATCGTCCTCGTCGGGCTCCTCCTCTCACCAGGGCTCATCTCACTGGGAACGGGTCACAGATACAGCTTTTAGGGTGGTTTTTGCTCCCCAGCAGGCACATTTCCCAAGAAGCAGCCCTGGAGGTTGTGTGCAACTTGCAGGGGATGTTACCAGTACCCAGGATGCCTCAGGACTTTATTTTTTTCCCTCTTTCAGGCATTTTTTCTGCCTTTCCTTGCAAACAGTTATCCCAGGGACCTGGTGCCCCAGCTTAGCTCAGCCCTGGCTGTGGAGAGGAGGTGGCAGCTGTGGAAATCTTTCCTGAGTGGAAATTGATTGTCACTTGCTAACATCAAGAGGATTTTCATGGGATTTGCCAGATGCCAGGGCTGCACTGATGGCTTTTTGAATCCCAGTGCCTGTTTTCCGTGTGATTTTTAGAGGAAAAAAGGTTATAGAAGCCTTCTGATGGGCAGGAAACTGTGTCCCTTCCATCCCTTCCACATCTCCAGCCTCAGAGCCACTCAGCCCTCTTGGTTCCTTCAAATGTTCACCTGTCCTTGGAACCTGGAGTGAGCCTGAGGCAGACACCAGGCAGAGAAGACACGAGCCACTCATTCTGGCAGAGACTGTTGCCGTGGAGTAGAAGTAGTGAGCAGCTGGAACAACTGGCATGTGGATGAGCCCGACCACAGCCATGGGCAGAAGGAGCCAGTGTGAGGATGAACCCCCAGGAATCTGACTTGTGCTTTCCATGTTGTGATGTTGCAGCTGGAGGGCACAGACCCTCCCTGTCCTGCTGGCTGTGGGAGAGGGGGCACATCAGAGGCTGAGCTCTGCATGCTGCTGCCGTGGGGCTGCTGCTGGTGCTTGCTGCCTGCTGCCCTGATCCAGTTCCCCTCCTGCTTTGTCCCAGCTGATTTCCCTGCTGACCCCATTTCCGCTGCAGTTCCTCCCAGCTGATTTCCCTGCAGAGGGAAGTGCTGCACTGAGCACTCCAGCAGCTTCCCAGCTGGCGTGGGGCACTGACAGTGGCTCAGGTGAGCGAGCTCTGCACTGCATCCCAACAATTGCTCTTTCCTTCCTACAGAGACCACGATCAAGCAGCTGGATCCCTACGACATGGACGCGCTGGAGAAGCTTGCAGCGGAGTGAGGAGCAGGGATTCGTTCTCCCAAATCCAAGTTGCAGTTCTAAACAGGAGGAAAAGTTACAGGGGAAGACTTCCCGGTTCTCTTGTATCCTGAAGCTGTTGAGTTTTGTTGTGTTGCCTGAGGAGAGGCTGGAGCGAGCCTCGTCTCGCTAGGTGGCAGCAGGAATCCACTGCTGCCATCCCAGATCCCGGGGAAAAACCGAAGTGTTCAGGGTCCCGACAGTGCAGGAGAGAAGTTGGAGCCCTGGGGGTTCAAAAATCCAGGTGTTCAGGATTCCATCGGTGAGGGAGAGAGGCTGGACCCCAGGGGTCTGAAACCCAAATGTTCGGGGTCCCTGCAGTGTGAGGACAGAAGTTGTACCGCAGGGACTGGGCTGTGTTTGTGCCTTTGTTAATCTTCAATAAATGAAATTGATTGTAATCACCAGCGTGGCTCCTTCTTTACCAAAATTCTCTGAAATAGATCAGCCCTCGCAGGTGAGGTTTGATTAGGTCATTGTTGACAATGGTGTCATTTATCAGGTTGGCTACTGCACCCTGCTCTCCTCATCCAGATTTCTATCCAAACCTGACCCGAATGGGCACAAAAAGTGACCAAAACGTGACGAGAGCGCAGCCAGAAGCAGGACCTGGTGGTAGCAGGAGGGGGCCTGGCCCTGACTCTGTAGTGCCTTGCTGCCAGCTTTAACCCTTTGGGGCATTTCAAGCTCCAAAACCTCTTTGTGGGGAGTACACACATTTGGTATTAACAGTGTGATTTTGGTAACAAGCAATGAATTCTAATTCAAGGATCGTTGAGGGAGATGGGAGCTGGAAGGTAGTTTTCCAGGCTTTGCTGGGTGTTCCCTGATCCCCCTCACCATGTGCACCCCCAAATCCCCCCTGGCTTGCTGCAGCCCCTTGGCATTGCGTTACAGCACAGCCACCCCTATGAATGTTTGATGGTCTGGGGCGTTGCAGACAGTGGGAGATGAAATATCAAACCTTGCTCTTTGCCTGGCTTCCCCAGCTCTGAACCCCCCAGCTTTGATCACAGGGGAGCAGCAGTTTATTTTCCCCTCCTTTAGCCAAAAAAATACTGTGTGTGGAGGAGGGAGCCCTCATGGATTAAATTCTCACGTGGGGGGAAGGCAGGGATGCTGCCATTCCCACAGCAAGTGCGCCACTCCCCAGCCCTGAGATTGCAGGGGGCCAGGCGGCAGTGGCTCGGGTTCCCCCTCTGCTGGCAGGCTGATAAATAATTAACAGTTAATCAGGGCTGGGCTTAATTACCTGGGAGTAACCGGAGAGCAGGTCGCGCAGGAGAGCGCGGCCCTGCTTCGGCGTGCCGGTGCTGGACATGGCGCCATGGAGCGCGGCCGGGCACCGCCGTGGAGGGGAGCCTGGATCCTGGTGCTGCTGCCGGCGCTGGCGGGGGGTGAGCACCGGCGTGTCCCCGCGGCTCGGGGTGGGGGCGAGCAGAGGCCTGACGGACGCGCTGCCCGGGCAGGGCAGCCGCTGGCGGCCGGCGAGGCGGCCTACGAGGAATGGCGGGCGACGGGCGTGCGAGGCCGGGCGGTGGAGCTGAGCTGCGGGCCGCCGGCCGCAGCCCCGCCAGCCGTGGTCTTCTGGAGCTTCACGCCCCAGGGAGAAGGGCTCCCGCGGGCCGTGGCCGTGGGCTCGGGCAGGGAGGTGGCCGTGGCCCCTGGCACGGGGGCGCTGGGCCGGGTGACGCTGCGCAACGGGACGCTGGAGCTGCGGGAGCTGCGGGAGGCTGCCCAGGGCCGCTTCCTCTGCCAGGGGCTCTTCCCAGAGCGGGGCCGGCTCCGTGTGGGCTATGCTGCCGTCCTCCTGCGTGTCCTGGGTAAGTCCCTGGCTGTGGCCAACCTGGGGGGACCTGCTGGCCAGCAGCAGCCAGCATCACACTCTCCTAGATCGTGGTCAAGCCCAGCCCCTTGTCCAGTACCCAACAGAGCCATCCACTGGCCAACAAAATATCCCCCTAGCCAACAAAGTGTTCCACAAGTCAATAAAGTGTAGTGCGAGCCAGCATAGTGCCCCACTAGCCAATGCAGAGTCCCACTAGCCAGCATGGTGGTTCACTAGCAAGTGTCGTACCCCATTCACCAACCAAGCACCCCAGTAGTTAGCAGAGTACCCTACTTGCCAGCACAGTCCTACACTAGCCAGCAAAGCATCCTACTAGCCAACATAACACACCGCTAGCCAATCCCATCAACTGAGGTAGCTCAAACAAGCCAACATAGCACTCATCAGCCAACCCTGAGCTCCATTAGCCATCAGCCAGCAAACCTCCCTGGCCTCCAATCAGTGTAGCCCCCCGAAAGGCACCGTAGCAGCCCACTGAGCCACCCTCATTTCCTTGCCCTGGCTACTCAAGCATCCCACCACCCCAAACTGGTCCCAGTAGCTACCCCAGCAAGTGGCCATGCCCACAGCCAGGGCACCCCTCACTAGCCTGCAGGGTCCTCACGAGCCACTGCTAGTGAATGCTATGGCACTCACTGCCCAAACAGTCCGTCTGGGTGGGGAGATGGGTGGTCCTGGGGCGCTCTGATGTCTGTGGGGCCGCTCACACTCGGTGCCCCCAGTGCCTGTCTCCAAGCCCTTCGTGCGGCCGACGGCGGCGGCAGCAGCAGAGGGGGCGGCGGTGGCCCTGACGTGCACCGTGCGGGAGGGGACGGAGCCGCTGAGCTTCTCCTGGCAGCACCAGGAGCCCCGGGGCGGGCCCTCAGTGACCCCTGCGGGGCTGGGGGGCTCCAGGGCAGAGCTGCAGCTCACACCTGCCAACCGCAGCCACACGGGCTGGTACATCTGCACCGTGCACAACGAGGTCAACAACCGCACCAGCGACCCCGTCTACCTGGACATCGTCTGTGAGTGCCCTGGGTGCCACCCACCTCGGGGGGCCTCAGCCACCAGCTGGGGGGCATCTTCTGGGCTGGTGCCATCCATGGCATCTGCAGGGCCGGTGCCATCCATGGCATCTGTGGCCACCACAATGCTCCGTGGTTTGTCCATGGCCACTGAGCACCCTGCCACCATGGTATGTCCATAGCTATCATGGAACATCCATGGGCGTCATGTATCCTGCCACCGTGATGCCTCTGTGGCCACCACTGTCTGTGTGGCCACCACGGTATGGCTTCTTGCTGCTTTGATGTATTCATGGCCATCATACACCCCACCAGCATAATGCCTCTCTAGCCACCATGGCCACCGTGTGTGCTGCCACCTCGATGCATCCATGGCCACTGTGTGTCACAGTGTGCTCACAGCCCTCATGGCGCACCCTTTCTAAGGCCTTCCCACCAGAGGGAGGAAGCCCCAGGGAGGGCTGTGTGCCCTCTGTGGGCTGTCCCTGCCTGAAGGGCCCCGTGTCCCCGCAGATGGCCCTGACGAGCCGGCCATCCGTGTGGAGCCCTTCTCCCCCGAGCAGGGGGGCTTCTCGGCGGGCGAGCGGGAGGACGTGGTGCTGAGCTGCCTGGCTCCCTCCAACCCCCCCAGCCGCTATGTCTGGCTGCACAACGGCTCCCAGGTGCACACTGGCCAGACCTACGTCATCCCTGCCATCGCCCGCGCCCAGGCGGGCACGTACACCTGCCTGGCCGAGAACAGCCACCTGCAGACGCGCACCCAGGCCACCATCGTCCTCACTGTCTACTGTAAGTAGCCCCGCGAGGGTCCCACAGGGTGAGACGGACCAGCGCAGCTCCCTGGTGAGGATGTGGGTGGGAGGGGCAAGCTGCGGTGGGGCTGGGGGGAACCCAAGCTCTCCCCAGTGCCGATGGTCTCCTGCAGATCCGCCAGCCGGGAGCCCCAGCTGCTCTGCCCTGGCCTCCGATGATCAGCGGGATGTGGCCCTGCGGTGCCGCTGGCTGGGGGGCTTCCCCCTGGCCCGGCTGCGCTGGGTGGGCCCCCAGGAGGAGGAGGAGGAGGAAGAGGGGTTGATGGGGAGCAGTTTTTCCATGGCCACCAGGATCCAGTCAGGGGCAGCCACCAGGAACGGCAGCTCCTTCTCCTGCCTGGCCTCCCACCCCGCGCTGCCACTGGGGGCTGCATGTGGGACCACCCTGTGTGAGTGCCAGTGGGCCCATCTGCCCCCAGCCCCCTTTGTGACCCCCGGGTGTCACAGCAGAGCTGCAATGACCCCGTGCCGTGCCAAACCATAGGATGGGCACTCCAGGGTGCTGCTGCCTTTCCTGAGGCACCTTCAGCTTCCTCCAAAACCGGGGAGGCTGTGGCAGGGCCGGGATTGCCGAACCCCCTCGCCCTGGGGTGGGGGGAGTGCGTGTCTCCTTTTTGGGGGTGCTTTGGCGCAGCGTGGCAGTGCCGCACGCCGACCCCGCTCCGTCCCGCAGGGGTCCCGCCTGGCAGCCCCCGCTGCGCGGCGGCGGCCACCAAGGGTGACGAGTACGTGATGCTGCGGTGCGGCTGGCAGGGCGGCACGCCGCCCGTCACCCTGCGCTGGCGGGACAGCGCGGGCCGCGCCCTGGGCGACCCCGCGGCCTCCCTGGCCGTGCTGGTGCTGGGCACCGACGGCAGCCTGGCGGGCCGGGAGTTCGTGTGCGCGGCCGCGCACCCGCTGCGGGCCGCTGCCGCCGAGTGCCGCCTGCGGCTGGGTAAGCCGGCCCCGTCCCCAGCGTGCCGCGGCGGGGTGGCAGTGCCGGCCCACAGTGTCCCCCCTTGTCGCCGAGCAGAGGTCCCCGAGCTGCAGGCGGAGAGCGAAGTGGCGGTGCTGGAGGGCGGCGAGGCGCAGCTGGCGTGCCGGCAGCGCGGCAGCAGCGCCGGGCTCGGGGCCACGGTGGCTTGGTACGACCCAAAGGAGCGGGAGGTGACGGCGGGGCTGGCCAAGTACCAGCTGGAGCAGGGAGAAGCGTGGGTCAACCTCACGGTGCGGGATGCCGAGTGGCCGGGGGACAGCGGGATCTACCGCTGCACCGCCACCAACGCCGTGGGCACCGCCAGCCTCCCCGTCCGCCTCCGCGTGGACCGTGAGTCCTGGGAAGGGCAAGGGTGGGCCGGGGGCATCAAGGGTGGGCAGGGGGCATCCAGCCCCTCCTGGCGGGTGCCGTGTCGCCGCAGGGTACCCAGCCCCGCCCAACGTCACCATCAGCAAGCTGCGGTACACGCGGGCGCGCACCGAGGTGCGGCTGGAGTGGCGGACGCAGGGCGCCGGCAACCTCACCGGCTTCGTGGTGCAGCGGCGCCAAACCAAGAAGCCCCTCCGGGAGACCGCCAGCCCCTGGGAAACAGCCGCCGGCGACATCGAGCCGCACTCCCGCGACCGGCGCCTGGGGGGGCTGGACCCCGCGGTGCTCT
This sequence comes from Passer montanus, assembly GCF_014805655.1. Classification (NCBI taxonomy): domain Eukaryota; kingdom Metazoa; phylum Chordata; class Aves; order Passeriformes; family Passeridae; genus Passer; species Passer montanus. The sequence goes on from NW_024369596.1 coordinate 5,440,989, forward strand.
ATGCGTTCCGCGTGCTGGCCGTCAACCACCGCACGGCCGGGCACCCCTCCGAGGTGCAGACGCCAGGTGAAGTGGGCAGGGGCTGCTCCGTGGGGGCAGAGCAAGGGTTGAGTGGAGAAGGGCAGCGTGTCCATCCCGTGGAGCGGAGGAGCCGAGTGCGAGCAGCCGGCAGCAGGTTTCAGGCACGGGCTCGCACCTTCCCGGGCCTTTCCGGGCTCCGCCCGTCCCTGCTGCCTGCCATGTTCCCTCTGCTCTCTTCCAGCCGAGCCTCCCTTCGAGGCCTACCCGGCGGTGACGGGGGCGGCGGTGGCGGGGATGCTGGTGGCCAGCGCAGCCTCGCTGCTGGCCGTGCACTGCATCGCCCGCCACCGGGAGACCCTGCCGCGTGAGTGCCGGGCCGCGGGGGCTCCCCGGGGGCCACAGCGCGACCCCGGCCCCCTCGCCTCACCCATCTGTCCCCGCAGGGCTGCACGACCTGCTGTTCCGCACGTGAGTGCCCAGACCCCTCTGCCCCCGCCCCGTGCCCGGCACCAGCGAGCCCCCGGTGTCCCCCAGGGCCGCTCCCGGCGCCCAGGAGCCCGTGGGCACGGCGGAGGATGCTGGAGCAGCCGCGGGCGGGGAGGAGGAAGCAGGGCCAGCCCAGGGAGACTCGTGTGCCCCGGGCACGGCCGCAGGTACGGGAGCAGCCCCAGCACAGCGCGCCCCGTGTGCCCCGGGCACGGCAGCAGGTACGGGCGGGCTGCGGGCAGAGCCCCCTGCCCAGCGCCCACCGTGGCACTCGGGCTCCTCCACCCCTCGCAGAGCCGCCCTCGGCAGCACCAGGCCCCAGCGATGAGCCAGTGAATGTCACCGTCACCGTGACGGCCACACCGTGACCACGCCGGGTTTCGCTCCTCATTTCCCTCCCTGCCACACCGCGGGACGGCAGCAGCCACCTGTGCCGGGCTGCCAGGCAGCTGGCTCCACACGAAAAAAGCCCCTCCGGCTCAGCCCCGGGCCTGCAGTTACTGCTGGAGCTAAAATAAATATTTAGGCTACAATAAATAGTTTCTCACCGATGGCAGGAAAAAAGCCCGAGGGCCGAAGCGCTGCTCACAGCCCCGGGGCTGGCACTGGCTGGGGATGATGCTGGGGACGCTGCTGAGGTGTCTGTGGTACAAAAACAGCCACAAAGCTTTTTGTGGGAACGGGCCTCATCTTCACCCCCAAACTCCCCAGTTTCAGGCCAAACCACAGGATGTTAAAAATAGTGATTGGAGATGGTTTTTCCCTGCATTGGTGCAAGCACGAAGGGAAGCAGGGCCCAAGGAATTGTCAGGCAGTTCCCAGCTTTCCCCGAGTCCTCGTCTTCTGCTGTGTGTGGAGACAAGGGCACCTTGGATCATTTTCTCCTGTGTTTTGTTAATAATAACCCACTGGGAAGTATCAAGCCACATGAACCAACCTTGATCAGTGCCCACAGAGTATCAGTCTCCACACCAGCCATAAAGCAGCACTGATCCCTCTATCAAACCACCCCCAGAAATACAAACCCTACCCAAACCCCCTGCAAAACCATCACTTCCAAACACATAACATTCCAAAGGAATATTACAGCTTCTCTGGAAAACAGTGCGTCTTTATCTGACACACCCACAATACAGGGGAGATTTAAGCAAGGTTGTTTAAAACCATGGCTAAATTTCAGTGTTTGGGGAAAGCTAAGCAGCCACAGTTAAATCTCAGCAACTCGTGGCCAATCTCTGTTGGAAAAGGGGAAAACCTTGCAGAAGATCCTGCAAAAGGAAAATCCAGGCTGTGAGGATGAGATAAACAAAAAGGGAGGAGGGAGATCTGTGGTGGCTCTGGGGTACGTGGCAGCCACAACCCACAGATGTGAAATCCATGGTGTGCAAAGAACTTTGGAATAAGGCTGGGAGGATGCACAACCCTAAAAATAAAGGCAAAAGAATAAATATAACCACAAATAATGCAATAGAGAAGGCTTTGGGGAGAGCTCACAGTGGCCTTCAATTACCTGAAGCAGGAGGAAGATGGATTTCTTATACAAGCAGATAGTTACAGGATATGGGAGAATGGCTTCACACAGCCAGAGGGCAGGGATGGATGGGATCTTGGGAATAAATTCTTCCCTGTGAGGGTGGTGAGGCCCTGGCACAGGGTACCCAGAGAAGCTGTGGCTGCCCCGGTCTTGGAATGCTCAAGGCCAGGTTGAATGGGACTTGGAGCAGCCTGGGGTAGTGGAAAGTGTCCCTGCCTGGCAGGAGTGGAATAGGATGAGCTTTAAGGTCTCTCCCAAATCAAACTGTGCTGGGATTCTATGAAACATAAAAAACCCCATTGCAACACCTGGAGCAGCCCATGGAGCTGCTGCTACCAAAGCAGATCTCAAGGGCTTCCTCCTCACACAGACATCACTGCCCAAACCCTGTGGCTGGCAAAGCTGCACCAGCAGCCCTGAGCTCCCCAGGGCTTTGGAGCAGCTGCAGCCAGGCTGGCACAGCTCCCTCCCTTCCCAGACTGGCCAGGGACACACTGCTCTGGGCTGCAGGTGTCACCTCGGGGTGGCCATCACTGTAAATTTTGATTCATTCCTGTGCCTTTGCACTGTGACTCGTGTGGGAGGAGGGAGTGCTTTGCAAGCACTGGTTTGGTTTATTTACTGGGATTAAATTTGGAAAGGAAAGAGCACCCACCCAAGCACTGCAGTTAAGGTTGCAGCACCTCCATCGTGCTGTGTCCAGGATGGGCAGGGTCCTGACAGTTGTGCCCAGGGCTGCTGGGAGCTGTTTCACCATGACTGGTTGCATTTCAGTGCTACCCAAGCTGTTAGTAATTCCCCAAACCAAGAGCTGAACTGGATTTTGTCTTCTGTGAGTGGGAAAGTGAACCAGGCTGGATTTCCACCTGTACTTCTTCAGAAGGGTTATGGAGCATCTAAAGACACAGTCACTGATTCAAGTTCTTCTTCAAACTGCACAGGACAGACTCAACCAAGGCTCATTTTCCTCACTGATCTTCTTATTTCCTCATTGGGATCTTCCCAGAGAAACCAAGAGAGGCCAGGAGGTGTTCATGGAAAGGAGGGTTCAAGTGCCATGTCACTGAGCTGCCAGGGAGTTGACAGCTCTTGGTCATTTCAGACCTGCTTAACTCTCTCAACTGGGCTCCTTGGAAGCTCTTGTCCCACTGGTAAATTGCCATGGACACACACTCCACATTTCCCATCCTCATTCTTTATATTATTACAATTCTTTTTTATACACATAACCAGGCTAGTTTTGTGGTGTGTGGGGGAAGAAAAAAAAACAAAACAAAAAAAGGGATTTCAAGGCATAAATAATATAAAAAGGCAACCATTTTGAAACCAAGATACATTCATATGACACTACTACAAAAAATAAATAGTGACTCTCTCTGTTATAATTAACATCCCCCCGTGACTCCCTTTCAGCGGTGCTGCGGTGCAGTCCCTGGCGTTGAGTGGGGACAACGGGCACTGCCTCAGGTTTCCTGCAGCTGGAGCTGACAAAGGTCCCCAGAACCATTTAGGGTGACTCCGGATGAACTCCATCCTGGTTTTTCCTTACAGTCCTTGGAAACAGGCTGAAGAATGAGGGGGCTCCAACTCAAAATGTGGTTCGATGTTTCCGAGTGCAGGAAGCTGCCGCCTGCAAAGCAAGAGCAGGGCGGGTGGTTGTGTCGGGTTTTTCAGGAGATTCTCTGTCAGCTCAACAGAACCACATGCCCCAAAAACTCTGTAATTCCAGTGGGTGATGCTCTTTGGGCTCAGGCTCATTCCCACCATCCCAGGCACAAGCACAGGCCATAGGCTCTATCGTCAGCCCAGCACTGGAATAATAAAACCTGCCCTGAGATGGCTGCTGCTGAAAACAGCTATGAAATAATGCTGAACATTTAGGATTCATTAGCACGTGGTCACAATTCACAAACCTGCTGCATTCACCCCAAATCAGCAACAGCTCCAGGCATTTGGCAGAAATGAGCTGGTGAGGAATTCATGGCACCAAGGTCACACTCCTGATGTGGCACACCCTGCCAGAGGTGTGCCCACCTGAACCCCCTTCCCCTGCTGCCACGGGGTGGGTGCAGAGGGAGCTGCCTGATTTCAGCACACAAGGTGCAATGATTCCAGGGTGGGGTGAGAAACAGGTTCTCTCTTCACCAACAGAGACCGGGTCCCTCCCTGTGCCAGCTCCTGCCTCCATGTTGGCTCTGGAATGCTTGTGTCCTGCGTTGGGGCCAATGGGGGTGCTGTGAGTGCAGCATCCATCAGTCACAGCCTCCTTATGTGGCAATGAGCCCTTTCTAGAGGCATCAATCACAAGGGCATGACAGGACCAGGCACTGGAGCAGCACTGCTCCCACTTTCCACGCTGGGAAAGGCGGGACGCTTCACCTGCCTCCAAGCCTGCTCTTACAAGGGTTTAATTACTGGCTTCTCTGCAATAAATTAAGCTCCCTACAGAACACTCCCAGCTTCCCAGCCAGGTGCTATGCTCTGCAGGATGCCTCACCGTCCATGCAGTCCACAGAGAGCTGGCTCACGGCCTCCCTGCAGCAGGGACGCGGCGCCGGGGGCTGCTCGGCGCCCTCCCCGCGCTGCTCCTCCAGCCGGGCGCTGCACTCGGGGCTGGCCGAGGCCAGGCACATGGCCACCATCACACGGGGGCTCAGGGGCTTCATCTCCACTCCGTCCTGCTGGAAAGGGGCTCCCAGGGGCACGACGGGCAGCGCGCTGCTGCCCAAAGTGCCGTTGGTTTTGGTGAAACACCTGCGGCAGGGACAGAGGCCAAAGTTACTCAGAGTGGCTTCTTCCCCCCTTCCTTTTCCCCCCACAGCTTTTAAGTGTTTTACCACATCAACGATCAGAGCATTTGTCAAATCAGTTTTAAATATATTTGTGGAGCAATTCCGACATTAAGCAAAGGATTGAGTGGTTTTTTTTTCTCCCAGCAGACAGCTGAAAACATTCAAAACACGCTCAGCTCCTTCCCCCATCAACTGAGACCCAATGACCTGACTTGTGAGTCCATTTCTCCATCAAAGCAACTCCGTAAAATATGTTTTCACTGCCAAGATAAAGAGCTCAAATTTGAAACCCAAGCAGCACACTTAGGTACCTTGAAAAATAAATACTAGGTGTGATTGGAGTGAATGCAAATTAGAAAAATAGATGCAATTTTAACCCCCCTGTTCTGCTGTGTAAGTCAGACTGTGGCCCTGCAATACCTGTGTAAAGCTGTGGAACTGAAGTTAAAGTGCTGAATCAATTGTTACACCTGAGGTATTTAAGCTTTAAACAAAAAGGAGCAGGACTTTGACACACATACCATTGTGGCAGGAGGGAAAACACCTCAGTGTTTGCAGCCCCATGAACAGTATGGCCTCAGGGAACATTTCTATAAAGAATTCTACATAAGAAAGCCATAACTACCCAAAAAGTAAAAGGTTCACTTGCACGGCTATCACAAATTTTGAGAAACTACACACCAAGATGATCCTTGTAATGTGGTGCAGGACAGAGATGGATCCACAGATAAACACATGGAAATAAGGATGGAAAGTGTTCACACCCCAAAATGCTCCTGTGAAAGCTGAACAAGCTCCAGGTATCTATGTGCTAATGCAGACACAACTCTGAGCACCCTTCTTCTCTTTTTTCCCGACCAGATATAAACCCATCCCTCACCTGCTCTGCTCAAAGGGATCAGCCCAGTGCACTTGCTATCTATCATCCCTGGGGCTGTTTAAGACTGCATTTGGAAATACAAAAATGGATCCCTGGGACCTGCCTGCTCAGCTGCTGGCTCAGCAAGTAGCACTGTGTGCTGCTCCAGGCTGATTCTGGCCCAAATCTAAGCAGAGCAGATGAAAAATTGCTGGAAAAGGAGGAAAGATGGACTGGGACACCAGCAGTGCCAGGGCAGCAGCCAGCAGAGCTGACCTCGACAGCAGCCCTGCACTGAGCTCAGAAGGGTTTCAAACCTGGACATGTGAAGCTTGGCAGTCTCAGTTAAGTCCTGCCCAAGTCCCAGAAACCACTTTTATGCCATTAAAAAAGTCATGGCAATAAGGAAAACCATCACACTGGAGAGACCTGTCCTACAGCCCTGCCTAGAGCCTCAGTTCATACCTAAAACCTGATCAAAACCTGGGATCAATATTGCCAGAACCGAAAGAGCAACAAAACACCCAACAAAACAAATAAACTTGTCAGAGGAGGAGCTGTAGTGAGCTTTCCCTCTGGCAGATGCTTCACCTGCAAAGCCAGAACAGGACAAAGGGCTTCCCTCTGGAGCCTGCTCCCCTCCCAAAAGCTGTGAGGATGGAGCAGCACTAAGCTTCAACCTTCACTCTCCTATTTTGTCCTCCCACTCCTGTAACTGCCTCCAAAGTCATTATTCCAAGTACCAAAATACCACAGAAGCCACTGGAGAATCCACATTAAACACATCTGGTCCTCAAACAAATCCATTTATTAGTTTGCCTTTCTCTCCGCAGAGGTTTTGACTGCCCTCACTTATTATTGAGAAAAAAGGGCTCAGAGAAACCCATCTAAATGTTTGGGTTTGCATGTTTCTGGGGGTTTCTTCTTAAAGATACAGGGCCAGTGAAGTTCTCTGTATTACTGTAAGAGCTTGAAGAAAGTTTCAACACAGCAGTTCAGCCTTCTAAGCTTCAATAACCACATTTTGATGGAAACTAGCCATGGGGATATCCAGAGCAGAGTGTGGAGGAAGAGTGATGTAAAATCCCTGCTGGGAAAACACAACTTCTATCAATTCTTAATACTGAAACCCTAGTAAAATATAGTTTTTTAAAAATCATAATTTAGATGAAAAGGCTGGAAAAACAAATGGATGTTCCTACATTTGAATCATATATTTCAGATTTCTGATCAAAATACAGTGAATTTGCAAAGGAGAGAGCTCTGTACAAGTGTAAATTCCTCTGCAAACGTCAGGTATCTTGAGAGCTTTAGCACAAAGGCACAAGAGAAGAAAAAAGATCAATTCTCAATCCTGTCAACCACAGGCTTTGTCCACAATAGCAAAGTGGGTCTCCAGTTTTCAGCAGCTTCTCCCTCTGGCAATGCTCCACGAGAAGTTATGAGGGATAAAGTGCTAATTTAAACAGAAGACCCAGGGATTTCAGCACTGAAATAACAAAACCTGCTCTGAGATGGCTGCTGCTGAAAACAGCTATGAAATAATGCTGAACATTTAGGATTCATTAGCACGTGGTCACAATTCACAAACCTGCTGCATTCACCCCAAATCAGCAACAGCTCCAGGCATGTGGTGGAAATGGGCTGGTGAGGAATTCATGGCACCAAGGCCACACTCCTGATGTGGCACACCCTGCCAGAGGTGTGCCCACCTGAACCCCCCTTCCCCCTGCCATGGGGAGCTGCCTGATTTCTGATTTCAGCACATGATTCCAGGGTGGGATGAGGACAGGCAGGTCAGGGCACAGCCCTCACCTGCACAGTGGGGATAACAAAATGGGGAAAACACTCCAGCCTCAAATTCCCACTGGCCAAAACCTACTGAGCTGACTGCCCTAACCCAGCAGGCCTTCCTCCTCCTTCTCCTCTTCCTCCTCCTCCCCTGGGCGTACACCCAGCTCCCTGGTGGGAAGCTGAGGCACGTCCTGGTCCCCTCCATTCCCCTCTCCCATGTCCTCTTTGCATCCCCCAGCGGCAGGACAGGAACAGAGCGGTCCCTGCGGTGCAGCTCTCTGCCAAACCGAGGTTAATGATCCCCTCCGGGGCAAGGCAGCTGTAAGGGACAACTTGTTTCTCCATCAGGCAGTCAAATATAGAATGGGGCTGTGAAAACTCAAAGTTCAGGCCCTGCGGATGACCCGTCTGGGAGGGGCAGTGCAGCTCCAGAGGATGGAACTCTTTCCCTTGCTTTCTTAGGGAAAAAAAAAAAAGAGCAAATAAAAACTTAAATGTGTTTAACACTGGAGGCAAGCTCTTAATTACAGTGTGACACATATGGCGTGCTCTAAATTACCAGGAGTCTCAGTCCTGGAGAGAGCTGCTGCACAGGCTGCTGGAATCCCAGCACTGGTGGGTGAGGGAAGGTGCTGGGCTTTCCTGGGACTGCCAGGGACACCGGGCCAGGCAAGGCACGCCCAGCTCCACCCGCCAGCAGCACCTTGTCAGCATCACGCTGTCCTGCACACCTTCATGGAAGGAAGGAGGATTCAAGGTCATCACAAGCGGTATTTTAAAAAGTAAAACTATGAAAATAAAGTGAATGTGTTTTCTGCCTTCAACAACAGCTTTATTGTCCAACAGGGGTTGGACTTTATGATGCTTGTGGGCCCAACTCAGAATATTCAATGTTTAATAATTAATTTCAATAATTAATTTCAATAATTAATTTCAACTCAGCTTAGCCAGATGCATACCTAAAGGCAGCTGAAGATTTCAATCAAAGTATGATTGAAAAAAAAGCCCAGAACCTACCAGTCAAAGCAGCCCAGCTTGTCTGACTTTCAGTCCTATTTCTAATAATTAAAATAACCAGAGACTGAGTCAGAAGCCTAAGGAGGATAATAATTCCAAAAGTGAAAACTCAGTAATTTTTATTAGGTTTCCAACTCCTAGCTACAATGCAGAAGACAGATTTTCCCTTATTCTACACAAGAATCCTTTTTCCCATGAAGAAAATGTATCCCACTCTGACAATGGCTGGTCATCTCCTCCTGAAGGCCTCAAGAACTTCAAATCCCATGTTTTACAAAGAACAGCATTGTGAAGGCAAAGGAGTGAGTTGGTTAGTGTTCTTAAAGGAATGCCAGGAAGTGTAAAATATAGAAGACCAATTAAATCCCATTTGACAAGCTCCATATGGAATGATTTTGTTATCTCAGAGCTGAAGAAAAACACAGGAAATACAGATTTTTTTTAAAAATCCAGCACCCAACCTGCCTCACTTCCTAGAGAGCATCAGAGGAGCAAATTGAGCTCTGGAATTTTAACAACTTGTTTTATTCTATCCTATGGAAAATCCTCAACTGCTCTCCAGGTCATCCATGGAGCTCCTCTTGCTAGCCAGGACTCCAGCTCTCATCTTTTGTCAGCCCCAGCTCCACCGCAGCACACAGAGGGAGGGCTGTTCTCTGGGCAGGTCATTTCTCACCTGTTAGTGTCATTTCTCACCTGTTAGTGTCATTTCTCACCTGTTACTGTCATTTCTCACCTGTTATTGTTCCGACAATTCCGGCAGTTGATGCACTCCGAGGGGTCAGCCTGTGGCACTGCCGTGTACATCCCACCACCCTGCAGCAGGAAGGATTAATAATTAATGACAGAAATCAAATCACTGCTGGGACACCCAAGAGCTCTTTGCCTCAGTTTCCCCACTCTGCTCACGTTATCGATGCCCTGCTCCGGGCTGTACGTGGCACAGCAACACTGAGCGATTGTCCAAAGGCCAGGGGAGGGCTTTGCCAGTGTGTGTGTCAGGGAAAAGTAAATAGCTGCAGCTTAGACAAGTATGTGGTCATTTCCCTGGTCTGTTTTCAGCTTAATATGCTGAGGTTTAATTTAATAAACACACTGTAAATATATTTATTTTTAACGCTGATGACAGACACGAAAGCGAATTGCTGTTCATTAGCACGCAAGGCTTGTTTAGGGAGACAGAGGATTAAATTTGCAGGGCTGATGTCACATACAAACCCATCCCACTTTCCTGTAATTACTCCAATTAGATCAGTTTACTTCACTACACTGATTTTTGAACCGTTTGGTATTTGTACAGATGGGGTAATTCCTCAGCCAGCAATGACTCCGGGTGAGAGGGATTTTGTGTTGTTGGTTTTGGCTAACGGGGCCATTACAAGCCAGTTGAAATGCCCAGATTAACACATACCTCATTGTTAGGGACCAGGCAGACAGTGGTGTGGGAGCCACTCCAAGGGGGCTGCAGAGCCAGGCTCCTGCACTGGGCTCCAGGAGGGAGCCAGGCTGGGAAGGCTCACCTGGCTTTGGCAGCTCAAGTGGTAGGCAACTTCTAGCAATCCCTATTTTTGCAAAAACAGAGCTTGTCCTGAAGTTTTTGAGGGATAGAGAGCACTGAGGAAATGCCTAATTATTCTTGATTGCCATCCTGGCCAGTTTCTCCCTTCCTCATTTAACCCAATCATTGGAACAATAAAGAGCAACCTAACGAGGATCAGAACATCCTGTTCCTCTGCTAGCCTCGCCCACGTGCCAGCCCCAGCCCTCCTCCACGGGCAGAAATCCTGTGACTCAAACTTTCTACAACAGGGAGTGGGGAAAGAAAAGCTCAACCCCATCACCTGCTCCCAGCCAGACAGTAGTGTTGGGTGGACACCTCAAGGCACAGAGGAGCTCCAGGCACCAAGACCTGTGTCATCACAAACGTATTTCCTTTTTTCCCCCGAAAAAAATGAAAATGGGAGGGACAAAACATAATGCAAACTCCCAGACTTCCTCCCGGGCAAGATTTTGAGCACTGCAAATGTTCCCTCCCTGAGGGCTTGGAGATTTTTTGAGAGTTTCACCCACTGGGAGGTTGGACAAGTCAAAAAAAACCAGTTTGAGCCTTGGTTGCTCTTGAAAACAACAAAAAGTGGGCACTTCTTTCTCCATGCGTAGGCCAAGGGCAGAATGGGGTGAAGAACTGGCTGGTCTGGGCTCAGACTGGAGGGAACTGAAGTGGCAACTACTGTGCAAGTGCTAATTTGTTGTTCAATAAAATGAAGTGCTTGTGCTCAATTACCAACACAAACAATAGACCCGTTTTTTTTCTCCAGAAACAGCATGGGTTATTCAGACTTTTGAACTTTTTCTTTCAGTTTTCCTGGGCAATGTTCACAGTTTTGAGTAAGTTTAGTAAGTTTGAATGCAAGCCATCTGTTTCCATAGACAATAATGAAATCATTATTCTCTCTTGGAAACAGGACACGTTTCAGCAAATGAAGTATTTTTCCACAGCATACAAAGGCTGGATCGCAGACTGAAATTAGTTTTTAATTTTATTTTCAATTTCAAAACAAAAAACCAGCCTGTCTCAACAGTCACAAACAGGGGACTGAAAAGAAAAAAGCAGCGTTATTGCTGTGCTGCAGTTCAAGATGTATGGGGCACTTCATTCCATGGAACCTCCTGCGCCATTCGTGCCTTGCCATAATTAATAGCATTGCTCAGAGTTACAGATCTGAAACAGGTGGGGGAAAAACGGGTGATCCATAAAGCTGCAGAATAAGCAGCTATAATTAAATGTATTTAACTTGGAGATTGAGAAATACCATATGTACAAGTAAAGTATCTCAGCCCGGCACTGAGGCATTCTCAGAGCTTACATGCTGTTAGGAGGAGGGTAGAGGCAGATTTCCCAGAGTAAGTGGAATTCTTGCTGTCATCTGATATTCTCAAATGAAAACCATGATGTTTGTATCACAAATATCAGCCCAGTTGCTTCCTCTGGGATAAGGAATTCAGTGGAACTGGCTGTTATCAATGGATGAGTATTCCCCCACCCAAATTAAGCCTGCTTCCACAGCCCCTGAATGAACCCCAAGGCCTGGGCTGAGCCTCCCACCCAGTGTGGGACCTTACGTTCACGAGGTGATGGGGATGTTCATAGTCCACGTGTGTTCTGGGCAGGGAGTTGGAGTGCCCTGGGTACAGTCCTGCTCCTCCTCCACTCATGATCCCATTGACACCGTTGCCAACTTTGTGGTGGAGGTGGGGACAGCCGTTGCTGAGGCCGTTGCTGAGGAAGTTCCCGTGGATGTTCCCATTGACTCGGCTGGTCCCGGGCAAGGTCGTGTACTCAATCATCTGCCCGTTGATGTCTGCCCCTTGGTAGAGGTAGCCTGGAGGGTCGTATTCTGCAAAAGACATTGTTATTGAAAGCTCTTCTACTGATAAATGAGCAACCCTAAAAAATAACTTTTTTTTTTTTTCTCCAGCTTTCCTTTTGTGAACTAACTCTGAAATCCAACTGCTTAGCATACGCATGTAGACATGGAAAACAGCCACATCCTGGAGAGCAGGCCAGAAATGTTGGTCTGGCTGATGTCAATCACTACAAGAGCATCCTCAAACCAGGCCTTTTGTATCACCAACAGCCCTTTCTGCTGTATCTGCTATAAGCTGCTTCCAGAAGATCTCTCTGGGCTGCAGCTGAAGACACTATCTTCGTTATCTCCTACATTTCTCTCTGTAGGAGAGTAAGAGTATTTAAAAATAACCACAAGCCATGGCAAGAGCAAGGCTGATTTATGCACAAGGAGCAGAAAAGGCCAGTACAGAGATTCTGCTGGCTCTGGATTGTTGGTGGTGCAAAGCACCTTGCAAAGCTCCTGCTCGCTAATGAACAGGTTTTCCTTATTAACACCTCTCTGGAAGACTTGGCCATTGAATGCCATCTGATTGTGCAGGGACTAAGAGGTAACAAGGGACTTGTCCTAGGGCTGCAAGTTCTCTTTCTTTCCACATGCACTCAGGAAAGGGAGAGATCCAGGGTTCAACTCTGCACAATTTTAACAAGTGATTACAATTACACACATTCTGCCTCTGCAATCGTCGGAGACCTATGCAGGGGCTTAAACACAAAGTGCAGAAACTTTGCCCAGGCCTTTCCCACACCATTGTCTGGGTGAAACTGCATCACAGTCCTCCAGGGATGCAGCAGGACAGGGAGCACCAGTGTGAAGAAATGGAGACACTGCTGCTCTTAAAAACCCAAGTCTGCACCTAAGGAACACCTGGCAGTACAAGTCCCTACAGAAATGCAAGCTGGCTCCTAACAGGAAACTGCTTCCCATCCATAAAACGCAGCGTGGACATTCCTGATTTTACCCCGGTCATATTTTCCCCATGAAACCAACCCCCACTCACTCTGCATGGCGCTCTGCTGCCGGTTCTTCCAGAGGCACATGGCGATGAAGACGATGAGGATGAGGACCATGACGCCCAGGACGCAGCCCACGATCAGGTAGAGCATGTCACTGCTGCGCACGGGGCCGCTGGCAGCCACGGCCCCGCTGCCCCCCGCCCTCTCCGGGGGGCTGGGGGGTGTGCTCAGGTCTCTCACTGGGTATTCAGACGCTCCCGGCGTGCGTTTCACTGGATGAGTGAGACAAGCATGTGTACATCCACTAAATGCATTTTCTAAGTGTGTTTTATTGTCATGAAATGAAAATAATTACTGCCGAGCCTGAATCCCGATGCCTTGCAAAGAAAGCTTCCAAGTCAACACTAAATCCTGCAATGAGAATGCCAGCTCCTATCGGGTAATAACTGTTTGCCTTGGAAAATGGTGATTATCCCGCCTGCTCACCCGCTCTTTGAGGTCACTGGGACTTTAACGAGCCGCTCGAGGTACCCGTGGCTGCAACTGCTCTCACTCTCAACTTGAAAGAGCACAAATCTTTCCACTTCTGAGGTCAGGAAAAACCACAACACTCATTTCTCTCGCCCAGGCTCTGCCAGATGACCTGCTCTTATCTGATGTGAACCCTGCTAACAACCCCCTCTCCAAACCACACAGTTGAAGATCAACCAAGAGATGAACAGAAAATCTCTGAAAATGAGATGCTGGTTTAACCCAGGAATTGCATTTACATTAGTTTCCAGTACACCACAGCTCAGATTTATTTAATTTGACACTAAAACCCTAAAAGAGGTGCCTGGCTTAGGAGTGAAGCTGGTCAGAGAGAGACAAGCACCTCCATGCAGGTATGCTGGATAAGCTGGATCACCCTTATAAGCCTGGGGGAGATAAATTTTAAGGAAGAGGCAGTGTGAATGACAGATTACATCTTGCCCATTTTAAAATTAGAGAAGAAAGTTATATTCCTTGCAGGAGGGAGACCAACTGTGTGTGCAGCCTTGAGGCCCTGCAGCTCCTGCTCCTTCCTTCAAAGGTTTCACTACTCACTTCACTGAATTTTGATGCTTCCGCTCCCAGAGGGCTTTTTTCTTTTTTTTTCTCAAACATTTTTTCATAGCACTGCATTTGAAGTTTACTGTCTGCATTTTCCCTTTACAGCCTTACTTGGTTTTAGAGATTAAAGGAGACAGGAATTCTTCGCAAAATAAATGTGACTGCCATATCTGACACTTCCCGAGAACAGTACAAACTTTGTGCCAGAGGCATGCAGGATTAGGGATGGAGGCAGCCAACACAGCCATCAATTGCTGTGGTCTGCACTTATACAACGTGTCACAGAGCCCTGAAGACATAAAACAGATGTACAAATCAATTCTGTCATCTTCAGGCGCATGGTTGTCTCCTAAGGAGAGGCCATCAGCAGAGCAGAGGCAGCAGTGCTATCTCTGAGGGCAGGCAAAGCTGCAGAGCTCTGCTGAGAGCCTCAGGAGTGCAACGGATCACTTTCCATATGTTCAAAACAATCCCAGCTTCGGAAGACAAAACAATCCTCCGAAACATTCCAGAAAATTATGGTCATCATCGCAGCTGACTTTTGTGCTGCACGAAAATTCCCCCAGTGGATCTTTCCAGCCCCAAAGGCCACCTCAGCCCCACAGCCTCACCTTTGGTCTCGCAGATCATCACGTTGCTGTACTCACTCTCCCCCCCCTCGTTGTAGCACTGCATCTTAATGTCATAAGAAGTTTCAGGCTGCAGGTGATTTATCAGGTGCCACTGCTTTGTACCTGTGGGGGGGACAAAAATAAATTGCAGCTCAATTACCCACAGGAGCCAGAATTACGGTCGAGTGCATTGCAGGGACCTTTTCTACCAAATGCAGGGGCACTGCAGCTTGTCTTGTTAGCACAAAAATCTTCAGTAGTAGTTTATGGACTTAGCTGAAACCATGGCCCATGAGTGACATCCCTGCTCATGACAGAGGGTTGTAAGTAGATGATCCTGAAGGTCCCTTTCAACCCAAATTATTCCATGACTCTCTAAGACTTGTGTTACCTTGTGAAATTGATTACTAGAAGGACCTTTTGATGAACTGATGCTTTTTTTAGTATTTTCTTTTAAAGAAAGTCATTCCCTACAAAAGCCATAACTCACTAAACTCAAAACCCAGACATCCAAGTGCCAGACATGTGCATTTAAGTTCAACAGCAGCCCTGAGTACCCTGAACATGGAACCATCAAAGGGATGTGTTTAGGGTGGATTATGATGACTATTTACAGGACACTGGTCAAATAACAAGGAAAACTGGCACAGAGAGCTTGGGACAAGGAAGAGCTTGGTTGTGAGCAGACTTTTTAGAGGCACAAGGTACCACTGCAGCCATTGGTGTCACATGGAAAGGACACATCTGGGCTGCTCAGTTTGGCCCAAACCCCAAATAACTGAACGTGCATTGTATGAACCTGGGAACGCAGCAAGGCTGTCCTGGTGCCACTGCCCCTGCAGAGCCCAAGCCCCAGCCCCAGCCAGGCAATCTTCTCTAACAGGACGGTTTTGTCATCTCTGGCCCCTGGCCAGCTTTTCATTTAGACACCCTCCTGAAGTACTGAGCACTTCAGGATAAATCACTCCCAGTTTTTACTTTCACGGGCTTGTGACAAATTTTACTAAACAGCGACCCTTTTTTTTTTCTTTTTTTCTGGGGAGTTTAATTAACTGTTTGAGTGCTCTTAATCCCTCTTGGAAAATACCACCTTGAACTGTTTCCACTGTTTCTAAGGAACTGTCTACCACCTACTGATTTGAGCATTAATAAAAAGGCTCGGGCGTGCTGGGGCTGTCACCGTGATGCTGCTCGAACTCCTCCGGGACCCCGGCCCGGGTCCAGACCCTCTGCCCGGCCCCAGCAGGGCCCCTCTGGCCCAGGGGCTGCCCAGCCCGGTCCGTGTCCACATCCCAGGGAAGCCCTGGCTCAGGCTGGAGCTGCCTTTCCCTAAATCGCACGTTTTCCCAAGATCCAGCCTCGGTTTTCCCGGCGCCCCCACCCCCAAGCATTCCTTTCGGTAATTACTACACCAGGTTTTAGGTTTCCGCTTCAAACCATTAGTGGAACTGGAATCAGTACAGGCACTTTAACTGTCCTCTTCGTGCACCATTAGCAAGGGAAAACATTTAAACAACTGACATCAGACTGCATTTACATTTAAAATTCAATCTCCAGGATTCTCGAAACAGAGAAATTCAGACCAGAAACGGAGAAATGCAGACCATTGCTGCAGGACAGGGGTGATTTTTTTTGCTTTTGCTTAAAGCGGCTGAGAGATACCGAGGAACCATCAGAGCTTTTTGCTTGTTGTTTTTTCCTTCAAATAAAATCTGATTTTGCCTGCAGCGGCATTTATAAGTTAAAAAAAAAAGGTTTCTGCAGAGTTTTGAATGTCTCGAAAGACAAGACTTAACAGGAAGCGGTGAGGAAAGCCTGCGGCAAGCACTTAGCTAGCACAGGCATCACAACACTTTTTCCACAACTCATGCAGTCATTTCAAGATAAAATTCCCTGTCATAAAGCAGATTAATTCAAAGGTAACAGAGGGGGAAAAAAAAGCAAAGAACAAGTGATTTATGGCAAAAATACCTTAAGTCACATGTTCCTCTACATATTTCACATCAAGTGCTTCCAATCACAACTTAATTGAAAATAGTTCTCTCTTTTTTTTTTTTTCCCCTCCTGAAAAGCTAATTTAGGGGAGCACAGTAAAGAGAAGCTGAAGTTTAAATCTTTCCACCAAGTGATTTCTGTTGCAGGCTCTGGCAGAGCGGAGCAGCTGCTAATGGTTTCAGACTGCCACAAAGAGTTCAATACACACACACGCTCGGAAAAAAAACCCGAAACAAGCTAATTTCACAGCACAGTGGAGCCCACTTAAACAACTAACTGCTCAGTGTATAAGATTTATAAACACACAAGTTCTGTCTAGCAAAGGCTAAAATACATTTGCAGATGAAGGTGAAGCCTGCATAAGGTTCTTTAAAGCCTCTGAGCTCAAACTCTGGATCTTTAATAGCTTTATAGTGTGCAAAAGCTTATGTCATGCATCAAAGTACTATGTGCAGTATTGTCTGGCAGGGGAAAATTTTCAAAATAAAGGTCCATTCCTCTTGTAACTGAATAAATGAGGGGGAAAAAAATAATTAACGTCATTGGGCCAGAATGAGATCACTGCGTTTGCTCAGGCCGAGCAATAAGGACATTAAATAAAATATTTTTAAAAGGGTTTTCCACTTCTCGACTAATATAGACATTATCTAATAACTTCTTCCAGGAAAATGATGATCTAATATGCACAGGGGAAAAAAATAACTTGATTAAAAGGCAAAATGAAGCACAAACATAGCTGCATTTGCAGAGTGCTACAGCACTTGAGGCTAAAAGCAACTTCCTTATAGCAGGAGAAGTGATTAGGCAGGTAGGAGGAGAGAAGGGCAATTACAAGATACTACCAGCTTAGAAAGTCCACACTGGGGTAAATAATTTTAAAAGCCAGCTAGTTGTTAGTACAGTCTGTAACCCAGATGTTTTTATCCTGGGTTAAACCTCATTTACACTGCTTGCTCTTCATACAACTTGAAGCTACACCAGTTTAAATAGACCTTCATTAAGGCTTTGCAGCTGTATAACAAGCCACACTTAAACCCAGTATTTAGCTCTCAAGCTTCCATGTCGAAGAGGCTTCAGAAGGAAGAAACCAGCTCACGTGTGGGCAAAACCCCGTTAGGGAGTTGAGATAGCTCCTTCTGTGAGATATATTATAAAGACTGCTTGGGCAAAGCAGTTTAGATTTCGTATAAACACAGCCAGCACGGCTGCAGGGTGTCCTTCCCCTTCTCCCAGCAGGCGTGCCCGGCACCGTACCGTCCACCACGTCGCGCTTGTAGTCGCTGTCGTTGTCGCTGTCCGTGGGCCGGTAGTAGATGTAGAATCCTTGGATGGGCGTGTTGTTGTTGCTCGATGTGATGTACTGCAAAGGAATTTTAACAGACTGCATGAGAGAAGAAAAGTTTTAACTGAGTCCTGCTGAGTTGTCGTCACCGAGTAGCTCATGCTCTGCAAATATGAGTGTTTTTAATAAGGTTGTGTAAGCAAAGGTGACTGAACTCCCCTGAGTAGACAGAGAGTAGGATGGGTACAAGAGACTGAGCTTGGGCTGACACTTTCCTCCCATATCACTTCCCAAACCCTCAGTTAGGGTTTGACCATGCACAGCCTGCAAATCTGCATGATTAATGGAAATGGAAAAGTTAAAACCATAAAACTCTTCAGAAAGAGTTAAGGTCACTCTAAAAATCAGCTCAAGAATCTTTAAGTTATGCAGCCTCCTGAGGAACCAGAGGTTATTTTAAGTTTATTATCCTTAACATCTCTTAAGGCTGAGCTAGCAGAGCAAACTAACACTGGGAACTCTACACATTAAATCCTCCAAAGTATACCAGGGGGTTAGATTTCAAAACAAGAGCGAAGAATTTCTGTGGGTTTCAATAAGGACTTTAAAGTACTTGTTTACAATAGACGAGGTAACAGGGGAAAGGAAAATGTTTCTCTAACATGAAACCTCCACTGGATGTGAGGGAAGACGGCGGGTTTGAAACACTCTCCCAACCACCCCAGCCTGGATTGACAAAAGCAGCAGGAATTGCAGGAAACTGAGCCAACTCACAACTCATGGCATGAACAGGGCTTGGGACAGAGTTAAGCCCACTGGTGCCTCTGAGATGTCTGTGCCAGAGCAGGTGGACTGGGGCGGCTGCAGCCTCTCACTGGAGCTGCCAGTTGGGCACATCTGGCGTAACCCGAGGAGGGGTGTGCGGGGTCCCCGCGGAGCTGGACGGGGAGCGGGGTGGAGGGAAGCTGGGAAATGGTGCAAAAGGCAACAGACAACTGACAGGGCTGCCTCCGAGTGGGAAAGTGTCTGGAAATGGGGGCAAAGAGCTCAAGAGGCACAAGCCCCATTAAGTCCCCCAGTTCTGCCATACTGACACGAAGTGCTCAGCCCCATCCTAGGAGCACAATCACCACCCAGGCCTCGCGGGGAGGAAAACCCCCGCTGACCGCTCCGCCAACAGCTCTCAATCCTCGACTTTGCAGCACAAACCGTGGCAAGAAGGGGCAGCAGTGTACCCACCGTCCACTTCAGCATGATCTGGGTGTCGCTGACGGCCTCGGTGTAGGCGATGTGCGGGCCGGCGATGGGCCGGCTGGAGAAGCGGCCGCTGAACCCGGCCACCTGGTAGGGGCGCGACGCCGCGCTCCGCGGGCTCTCCCCGTAGTTGTTCACTGCGATCACTCGGAACCTGTACATTTCTCCTTTTAAGGGAAAGAGGGAAAAGAAAGAAGGCCTTGCAGCAAAACAAGTGCTGGAATGAGGATTCAAGGAGAGACTAAACAGATTAGGAAGTACTCTTTGCGCAGCATCCAGTTAGAAAAGGAGAGGAATCCTTGCCACAGGCTGATGTGGAGATATAAACAGCTTCTAGAAGTGACTCAGGGAACGTCCAAAGGCTATTGGAGATACCTCCATCAGCCCAGGAAATCCCTAAACTGGTGGGCACTGAGAAGATGCTTCAAAGGATCCCTATCACCATCCACTCCATCTTCTTTTGTGTTTTTTGCCTGAGTTTTCAGGGCTAGACACTGGAAGAAGTCAGGAGAGACATTTTTCCATTAATGCACTTTTCTCTACATTCTGAGTGTTCACTAGAAGGACAATTAAGTTAAAAATAGCAGTGATACACAACCCTCCTCTCCACATGAACAAGTATTAAATTGTGGTGGGGTTTTTTTCCACTTGGAAAGCCAGAAATCAACTTGAATTCATGTAACAAGCTCCTAGGCCATACACAAAACCCAAACCTAATCGAGCAGAAACGGGGTAATCCAAGCAGAAGTTAAAACGAAAAAAACCCCAAGAGCTGCAGTAATGAAAGATCATTTCTGATACCTGGCTCCAAGTTCCTAACTTCCACAGACAGCTTGGAGGGAGAGATGTTGCCAGCTGCGACGAGCCAGTCGCTGTTGCGACCCAGGCGTTTGTACTCCACCTTGAAGGCAGTGATGGGGGAGCCCCCGTTGGCACGGGGGATCCACGTGACGTAGACGGACGATTCCGAGGCCGTGGATATCGTGGGTCGGTCAGGAGCTTCTGGAACTGAACGGGGCAATTCGGTTACAAGAGGATTAGAGTCAGCCGAAACTTCATTTTTGCTAACAAATGATTAAGCTCATTGCTGATGAGTGCATTGGATTTCACATATTAACAAGGAGAATCTTTAATCCTCCTGAAATCACCACTGCCCTTACTCTGCTGAAAAGGATGGATGATGAGCAGACAATTCAAGAGGAATTTATTATCTTACCAATATAATATTATAAAATTATATGGTATTGAACTACTCCAACCATTTCTACATGAAAACAGACACATACACTAAGTGAACAAGAAAAACATGGTTATTATTTTCAAGCCCCCAAAATCCCTCCAGACCCAATGAAACTTCAACTCATCTGCATTAATGAGAGAAATTAATGGAGAAATGAGAAGGAAGGGAGAACAAAGCATGCACCAGGATGTACTTACGGCACTCACTGAAGTTACAGGCAGCAGTGGGACAGAGAGAAGGGAAAGAGGGGTGTTAGTAAATCTGGTTGTAAGAGCTGTGAGGCTTTACTAAACCAGCCTGGATTCATGAACATGTAGCTGGTGCTGGGGAGTGGAGCAAGGAGCAGCAGGCTGGCAGCTCTGGCACAAGTGAGGCCCTTGCATGGCTCCTCTGACATTCAGTGCTGCCACAAACTCAGCTCCTTGCCTGTGTTATTAAACCTTTCCACTCACCTTTGGCTTTACCCCAGATTTTAGATACCTTTGAGATCTCAGCCCCTGAGTAAATCTGCCTGAACCAGGCCAAGGAGTCCAAAGGCTGGGGGAAGGGGGGGGTGGTGAGAAAATGGACTATGAACGTGCTCTTTTCACTGGAAACTGGGCCAAACGTCACATCTACTGGGAAGTGCTTGTATCTCCCACCATCAGAAATAAGCCTGTCCCTGGGAAGCCACAGGAAAACATTCAGAACTCCTATCACACACTTTGAGAACTTAAAGCTCTGACACAGCCACTTCCCATTTCCTCTTCCTCTGGCTCTCTCTCAGTGGAAGGAAAGAGAAAACCAGAGTATTTAGCAAAAAGAAACCACAGGTTTAAAAATGAGAAGTAAGAATATGGGTTGTAAGTGAAAATTCTCATTTTTTGAGAGCCACACATGCAGGCAGCAGCATCCTAGGAAATATCCTATGTAACAGAGTAACCTCAGAATAAACAGGAAATAGAGGAGGCAACACAAGCACCTGGAGCAGTAATAAACACAGGTTAACTCAGATACAGCTCTTTGCAACACAGCTTTTAGTGCCCAAGTCACAAACCATCCACACTCCTACCTCCACTGTGGCGAGACAGGTCCGGAAGGATGACACCAAAGTTATTTGTGCCTTCATGAACAATGGGATGTTTGGGGATTCCTACAGGTGGAGATGGAGCCTGCGTGTTTTTCGAGGATGATGTTCTTTCTAAGATTTAACAGACAGTACATCAGTGCAGGGCCTGCATAAGGCAATGCTGTTTGTCAATGCTCACTCTACAAGGTCACTTGCTACCATGCTGCCCTGGCTTCAAATCCCAAGCTGGACAGTCAGGATAGCAATCAGGGAGTTTCTCTGGGAGAGCAGGAGAGATTTCCCACCCAGGCACTTGGCTGTGGGTGAGTGACTGTCCAGCTGCAGTACTGACATCCACAGTGCTTAGTGGTGATGCTGCCAGCTCCTGCCTGTGCTGCCAAGCCAACCCATCACAACACCACCAGATGGGGAAAATTACACCCTGAAATCCATGTCTGGAGAAGGAGTTAAAATGCTGTGGAAGCAGCTGGAGCCAGTACACCAGGCTGAGAGGGATTTTGACCTGTGGCAGAAGGGGTGGCAGGGTAGGGGTGGCAGTAGTGACTCCCCTGAGCTTGCCAGGGATTGACCACAGGACAGTGATGAGGAAGCATCACCTGGGTTTGACATGATGGGCTGTGACAAGTGGCTTTGCTGGTGTGAAGCTTTCTCAGCCCCCCAGTAAGCTGGGAGGGTTAGTAGGAGGAGGAATGTGAGTAGGAACACTAGGATGTCCTTTACAGAAAAGTATGGGTGGAATGGGATTTTGCCACAGTTTGGTACAATACCCTGGGGGTTGTTTGAACCTGACTCGTGGAGGAAGGTGGGGTGGAGGAATGTGCACCTGTGATGATAAAGGGAGGAGGTGTAGCACAAAAAATCAGGTAAGTGTGGGGGGTTCTACAGAGAATCCTCCTCAGACTCATCCTCTGAGGGTCTGTGCAAGGAAGGGGATGGCTGAGAAGAGGCTGGGGATGGATGACTGTGGCCTCTCAAAATGGTGTTTGGCCTCATGGTAGCACACAGCCCATGAAGGGGGAGCAGAGGAGGACTCCTGTGTTAGAGGTTTCTTTGTGTAAGTAGGAGCCATAGAATCCTCATAGAGCATGCTGATGGATGCAGATGAAGAATGAGGCTCCCTTTGGAGCAGGTGAGGAAGCAGTCAGCCATACTGAACATTCCTGTGTGTCTGGCCAAGGGTGGTGCAGGCTGGGGCTGTGTCTGCTGGGCTCTGGAGGGTGAGCAGTAGGTCAGCCAGGATTGGAGCTGTTAGGCAGGTGCCTGGGAGGGACCTGAAGTTTCATCAGGCACAGATGTTCTCGGGGGTGGGTAGGTCACAGTTAGGGAGTTGTTGACTTTTTTTAGTGGGGGAGAGATTTTCAGAGGTTGAGGGCCATCGGTTTTGTATCTGTTCATTCACAGAATGATGATAAGGATGGATAGGACAAATTATCTAAGTATGTTTCACAAATTTAATGAAGATATTAAATTCTTAAAAAAAAATTAAGCTATCTTGTCTATCATAGAATTCCAGAAGGGTTTGAGTCAGAAGGAACCTCTAAGCTCATCTTAGTCTACACCCTCCCCTGGGCAGGGACACCTTCCACTATCCCAGGTTGTTCCAACCCCATCCTACCTGGCTTTGGACACTTACAGGGAGGGGGCTGCCACAGCTTCCCTGGGCAACCTGTGCCAGGGCCTCACCACCCTCCCAGGGAAGAATTTATTCCAAATATCCCATCTAACCCTACCCTCTGTCACTTAAAAGCCATTCTTGGACAGTAGTACAAAAAATATCTACTTGTTTGTGTGCTAAAGAGCACAGGCACCGGCGTCCAAGTTTGAAAAAAAAAATGCTCTGATTAAGAATGTTGTGCTTGTTGCTGTCTGCACACAACTATCAGAACAGCTGGCTTGTGGTCAGCAGAGATTGTCACTGAGGTGTCTGCAAAGCAAACCAGGAACAGCTTTGTTGATACATGAAAACTCAGTGGTGCAGAGTTTCTTCTGTGATTAAAAACCTCAACAAGGACAGGCTGCTCCCGACTTTGCTCCTTAAAGCAAGAGAAACCTCACAGTACAAATCCTAACAATCACCCCAAAAATAATATTATCAAGCTTTTAATAGCTTCTACTTACTAACAGCCTCACACTAAAGGAAGTCTGCCCTACAGCAATTTTAGCCATTAGAGGCTGTTCTTTAGCAAATAAATTGCAGAATACTTCACATATGGCTTAGCAGATGCCATTAAATGACTGATGTCATTAAATAAATGTCTCTGCAAGGCCAGGACACAGGGCACATTGTGCTGCACCTACCCTTGCTGGTGCGGAACGTCAGCATGGCCGGCTGGCCCTCGCCCGCGGCGCTCCTGGCCACCATCAGCACCTCGTAGAGGCTGGAGGGCTCCAGCTCGGTGAGGCGCAGCTCGTTCTCGCTGCCCGGCACCCGCACCGTGTGCCAGCCGCCCGCCGCGCTCACGCCGTCCTCCAGCTGCACACAAGAGAGGCTGTCAGCAGGGAGCTGGGGGCTGCTCTCACCCTGCATGGTGCCCCGAAGCTCCTCTGCTCTTCACCAAAACTGCTTTCCTACATTCACCTATGGTTTATCTCCAGCTGCACACAAGAGAGGCTGTCAGCAGGGAAAGGGGGCTGCTCACACCCTGCATGGTGCCCCGAAGATCCTCTGCTCCTCACCAAACCCTCTGCTGTTCTACACGTCATGGTTTGTCTCCAGCTGCTCACAAGGGGGAAACTGTCAGCATGGAACTGGGGACTGCTCACACCCTGCATGGTGCCCCAAAGCACCTCTGCTCTTTACCAAAACCTCTGCTGTTCTACATTCACCTATGGTTTGTCTCCACTGCTCACAAGAGAAGCTGTCAGCACTGCATGCTTGGAACTGGGGACTGCTCACACCCTGCACTGCACCCCAAAGCACCTCTGCTCCTCACCAAAACCTCTGCTGTTCTACATTCACCTATGGTTTATCTCCAGCTGCTCACAAGGGGGAAACTGTCAGCATGGAACTGGGGACTGCTCACACCCTGCATGGTGCCCCAAAGCACCTCTGCTCTTTACCAAAACCTCTGCTGTTCTACATTCATCTATGGTTTGTCTCCAGCTGCACACAAGAGAGACTGTCAGCACGGAACTGGGGACTGCTCACACCCTGCACTGCACCCCAAAGCACCTCTGCTCTTTACCAAAACCTCTGCTGTTCTACATTCATCTATGGTTTGTCTCCAGCTGCACACAAGAGAGACTGTCAGCACGGACCTGGGGACTGCTCACACCCTGCATGGTGCCCCAAAGCCCTTCTGCCCCTTCTGCTGTTCTACATTCACCTATGGTTTGTCTCCAGCTGCACACAAGAGAAACTGTCAGCATGGAACTCAGAACTGGGGACTGCTCACACCCTGCACTGCACCCCAAAGCACCTCTGCTCCTCACCAAATCTGCTTTCCTACATTCACCTATGGTTTGTCTCCAGCTGCACACAAGGGACAAACTGTCAGCATGGCACATGCAGAACCAGGGACTGTTCACGCCTCACACTGCTCCACACACAGGCACCAAAGGACCTTTGCTCCTCACCAAAACTGCTTTCCTACATTTATCTATGTAGGTGAATTTACCTATGGTTTGTCTCCAGCTGCACACAAGGGAGAAACCATCAACACAGCATGCTCAGAACTGGGGACTGCTCAAACCCTGCACTGCTCCACACACAGGCACCACAGGACCTCTGCCCCTCACCAAAACTCTTGTTCTCCTACATCTACCTACGCTTTGTCTCCAAGTGCTTCTACTACAAATCAGCAGCTTTACACCCACTTTCACAGCACTCCTTGGAAAAACTTATTTTCCCTTTCCATGTATACACACAGTTGGTTTTGACTGGGTTTTTTTCCATTTTCACTTGTGGCTAAATCTACAAGAGCCCAAATGATTTTCAAGCCTTCAGTCAGCCTTCAGCTGTGTGCTACCAAAGGGCTGGACCCAATACCCTAATGAGAAGGACACTTCCCCTGTACTTGCCCAGCTTTCCCTGTACTTCAGCATTTAAGAATATTTATTGGCTAAAATGGGCAACGAAAGTATGTCTTAGTTACTCCTTAAGGATGACAAAAAATAAGGATGACCCTCTCTCAGCAGGGAGACCAAAGGTTTGGGTTTACCAACACACGTATCCTTTTTTTTAAAAACAATTTTTAACTTAGCAGTGAAATAACCAGCTCCATTAAAGAAAAGAAAGACATTCTCGGTAGTCTCTTAATACTTGACCTTTGCAGGAAAACATTACCCCAAATCCCAAAGGAAAAGACAAAGATTCCACCAAAAATAAACCACTAAACAATATAAGACTTTAATAAAACATTGGAGGCAGATCTAAACGCTGTGGATTATCAAAGGTTATGCCAGAGGTCTTTGTTCAACTATTTTCTTCTACAGCAGGCACTCCACGGCTTTTATTCCCCCAACTTTTTTTTCCCTCTATTAAAAGAGGGAAATCAATAAACTAATTTAATGACACAAAGAGAGCACCACCCTAAAAACCAGGATAAATTCAGTGCTGAGAAATGCATGAGTGAGCACATTTAATGTGGAAAGGATTGGTGTGAGAGAAGGGAGAGCGTCAAAAAGGTCAAAAAAGCATTCAGAGCTTCCAGGCTTCCAAAGGCTTATGTGAACCAACCGCCTTTGGATGAGAAATTATCACCAACAAACTCTGGCACTTGGTTTTCAGGAACCAACAGGTCAAAAATCTAAGCATTCCCTCCAGGCTAAGACAAGATCAGGATGTAGAGGATTAAAAAGCTTATGAAAAATAAATCAAACAGCTTTGCCACGCAGAAAACTGGTTTGCTTGGAAGAACAGACACAGGCATTGCTTGGTTCTGATTTTAGAATCACAGAACCTCCTGAGCTGAAAGTGGCCCACAAGGATCACAGAGTCCAACTCCTGGCTCTGCACAAGAGATCCCAGGAATCCCACCACGTGATGTTAAGCAAAAAAGCTCTGTGTTGTGACACCATTTTTAATGCCTTAGTAGGTACTGTCCCACAAATTTCAGTTCACTTTCATGTTTGATAACTTGGGTTTAATTGAGTCCCTTTGGGACCCAGTGATGCACAAAGGTAAATCTCAGCTTCCCTTCTGCTCTCACACACAGATTCAAGCTGGCTCACATTTAAATGCATTTTTAACCGCACTGACTGCACACAACATGCCCTGGAGCCCCATTCTCCATAATGACACTGTAAAGGACAGAAAAGGCTGGATAAATCTCACTTAAAGCTAGACAGAGCAGTGTATTGGTGACAATGTCAGCCATCCCTCAAACAAGCTGTGTGGGCACAGGAACACTGTGCTTCAGCTGCACGCTGTGCTCTGCCTGGCCTGAGCCCATGTCCTGGTTTACACCAGTGTGGAGACAGAAGTGTGTCAAATCTCTCCCTTGGAGAGATATCCCTTGAATGGGCTGTATAAGATCATCTCAACCCTCCTGGACTGAGAAACCCTCCCTGGTCATGGCGAGTTCCCAGCATGCTTGGGCTCCCATATCGATTCTGTGTAACCCATTGGTTTTTCCCGCTTTGTACCACCCTCGCTTTTCCCCATAAAAACTCCACTTTCTGCCCTGTTCGGGAGGGAGCTGTCATCCCTGGCTCTCAGGGTGCCAGAATAAAGGAACTCTGTGGAACTGCTACACGGAACTGCTGTCTCTTAGTCCCGTGTTGGCCTGGGGACACCTCGCAAGGCAGAGCTGAAACCACTGAGAGCTGAAATCACTGCTATAAGCTGAAATCACTGCTCACAGCTGAAATCACTGCTTAGAGCTGAAACCACTGCTAAGAGCTGAAATCCCTGCTATAAGCTGAAATCCCTGCTCAGAGCTGAAATCCCTGCTAAGAGCTGAAATCACTGCTTAGAGCTGAAATCACTGCTATAAGCTGAAATCCCTGCTAAGAGCTGAAATCACTACTCACAGCTGAAATCCCTGCTATAAGCTGAAACCACCGCTTAGAGCTGAAATCCCTGCTATGAGCTGAGGTTACCCTGTGGCTGAAGGACTGCCTGGAACCCCTAGAAGCTGTCTCCTGCAGGACCTCTCTCTGGCAAGGCTGCGGCGCCCGGGTCGAGCCACCAGACCCCGACCAGCCGTCACACCACAGCAGCACTGCCGGCTCCTTGTGAACCACACAGAACCGCGGCGTGCCCGCGTGGGGCTGGGCACGGCCGGGCACGGTACCTTGCGGTATTTGACAAAGTAGGCGTTGATGGGCAGGCCCCCGGCGCGGCCCGGCCGCCACACCAGGCTGTAGGTGTCCGGCCTGGGCGTCTGCGGGGGGCTCAGGATGATGGGGGCCTCGGGCGGGGCGGCCGCGCTCGACGCTTTTTCCACCGCAGCCGCGTCCGGAGGAGATTTGGTTGGAGGCGAGCTTGAAAATGCCATTTCTGCACCAAAATCGCCGCCGCTCTCGTCGCGCTGGGCAAGCTCCAGAGGAGCTGTTTCTCCTGCTCTCGTGCCAGCTGCTGAAGGAACTGCAAAGGGAGGGTCTGGTTACATCCCCACGATGACGTACGTTCGCCCCGCGCCGAGGGGACACTAAATCATTTCAGAGTGACATTTCCAAACAAGCCCTGCTGCAAAACACCAGGTCCAGAGGTGCCCACACAGATCTGAGCCTGGTGCCAAGCTGCGGCCTGGGTGTTTTTTCAGGGCACAGCAGTGGGGTTCGGTTTGTTTTATTTGGTTTGGTGTTTTTTTCACAGTAGCAAAGAGAGAAAACCTGAAACTCAAGGTCTACAGGCACAGTTTGACCGTATCTCCACTAAATTAAGTCATGGCAATGCATGTTAAAAGAAATAAATAAGTCTATAGCTAAATTTGTGAGACAAACCGAGTAATTTGTACGTCGTTGTACAAGGAACTTTTCATGGCTTGCACTGGCATGCACACAAGAGGACATTCTCCTACCCCAGTTTCTGAGGTTTTAGCTGTAATT
The DNA here is from genome assembly GCF_014805655.1 of Passer montanus. Classification (NCBI taxonomy): domain Eukaryota; kingdom Metazoa; phylum Chordata; class Aves; order Passeriformes; family Passeridae; genus Passer; species Passer montanus. Next base: position 5,469,394 of record NW_024369596.1, read on the forward strand.
TAGAGAAGCTTTGAAAGCTGCACAACTCAACTACTTCATTTGAAAATTTATGCTGAGAATAAACTCAGTTTACAGGAAGATCTACATGCAATTTAATACCAACGCATTTCTAGAAATCCTTCTCCAGCCTCCTCCATCCTATTTACTTTTGCTGGTATGAAAAAGAAATCTATATAGTATCAGCACTCTAAAAGAGGCCACAAGACAAAAAAAAAGCCCTATTTGGCTGATGCGGGGCTCGTCAGAATTCCAGGCAGGAAAAGGGCGGCAGGTTGGACATCTGAGATTGTCCAGGACAAGAAAACATCAGTACTTAAAGCAAGAAGGTTTGGGAAGAAGCACAGCTCCTCAAGGCTGCGCACGGCAGCAGTGGGACAGCCAGATGTTCGGAGCCCTGTCCGTCCTGTCAGATTTGTGTAGGTTTATGTTACGTGCCGGGGTCTGGAAGGGGAAGGGAATGAAGGGAACTTGGTTTACAAAACAAACAAATTCCTTGGTAATGTAAAGCCTAGGCAGTGTTAGCCTGGCTGACTCAGATTCCTTCAAACCTCCATTAAAATACCAGCAGCAAGTGTGGCTGCTATTTTTGGCCACTTTTTAAAAAGCTGGGAAGGAAAGTTCTCTTTTCAAATTGAAGACATGCTCTCGGCAAGCATTCCTTGTTTGTTTCTTCTCATTTATTTAGCAATGCCACAAAATTCAGAGACAGGAAGAAGGCAACAACATGGGGAGGATGTCCCCAAAGCCCAGATGGTTCTAAAATGCCAGACACTCCCAAAACAATCCCTGAGCGAAAGGGTATCTGTGCTGTCAGTGGAGCAGCGGGAAGGGCGTGATATTGGAAACAAATGGGAGGAGGTGGAAGGCTCTCAGCTCCGTGGTGGACCCCGAGGATGTGGGTGGGCATGGTTTGGTGCCTGCTGGCACTGGGGACACGGACGCTTGAGTGGAGGATGAGTTGTGGTTTCAGCTGGTGACAGCAGACCCACAGCCAGCGCTGTGTTTATTGCTGCAGGAGGGGAGTCGTCAACAACTGCTGGGTTGTTGTATTTTTGCTTTGGAAAACAAGCCCCGGGTAACAATTCCCATTGAGTAATTCAGATCAAAGCTCTTTTTGCAAAGTTTCTAGTATAATTACTACCCATATAACCCAGCACATCAGCCTTCTCTCTGCTGCTGTGTCATTATGCAACTTTTTTTGGCTGCTGCTCTCAGTGCCATCCCTTTCCCCTTACCATGGAGATTTTTCTTCCTCAGCTTCCCAATCCCACCAGGAACACCAGCAGCACTGAGCTGAGTCAGGCCACAGGCTGCGTGCACCCAAATTCCTGATCCCACCAGCAACCAGAGAAGGACTGAATGACCCAAATTTAGGCTTTAAAAGAATGTATTCATAGAATCTTAGAATGACTTGGGTTGGAAGGGACCTTAAAGGTCATTCAGTTCCGCCCCCTGCCATGGGGCAGTGACACGTTCCACTATCCCAGGCTGCTCCAAGCCCTGTCCAACCTGGCCTTGAACACTCCCAGGGATGGGGCAGCCACAGCTGCTCTGTGGCCTCACCACCCTCACAGGGAGGAATTTCTTCCCACTATCCCATCTAACCCTGCCCTCTGGCAGCGTGAAGCCATTCCCCCTTGTCCTGTCACTCCAGGCCCTTGTACAAAAACCCTCTCCAGCTCTCTTAGGCATGGGAAGGGGGTCCAAGATCTCCCCAGATCCTTCTCTTCTCCAGGATGAACCATCCCAACTCTCCCAGCCTGGCTCCAACTCACACATTCCATAATCCCCAGTACTCTGCTGCCTGCTGTTGTTTCTCCCCTTCAGCTGCCTCATTTCAAAGGGGAAGAGCCCTCACTTTTTCAGCCTCTCCTGCAGAAACCCTTCCCCAACTGCTGTGTTCCACAGCACCTTTGCTTGTTCTCCTGCTCCCCTGCTCCCCTGCTGACCCTGCCTCATTTCAAAGGGGAAGAGCCCTCACTTTTTCAGCCTCTCCTCCTGCAGAAACCCTTCCCCACCTGCTGTTTTCCACAGCACCTTGGCTTGTTCTGCTCCCCTGCTGACCAGGGCACAGCCCAGGCAGAGCCAGCAGCTCTGGGTTTTATCTCTGCTGTGCAAACAGGTCACATTCCCAGGCACTTCTTCCCTGCTCCTTTAACAGCCAGAGGATCCTCCCTCTTTCCAAGCTCTCCAAATACCTCAGCACAGGCTGGAGAAGCCCTCTGAAAACCTGAACACAGCACATCAGTGAGGTCACCCACACCTGGCACGTGTTTCCAATCACATTAAGACTTCCCAGAGCTTCTCTAAGGTTTCTGTAGGAGCAACTTCAGCCTGTTTGCCCCTGAAACACCCACCTGCACAGACTAAATGCTCCTTGTGTTTTTCACTCCCTTTCCTGCTACTCAGACTGCCTGCAGTGTATTTTTCTCCTTCATTTCCACTAGATGAAGTTATTTTGGAGATTTAACCTTGTGTTCAGTAGCTCTGGGAAGCCCCTGCAACTGTCTAAAAAAGACCCAAAAAAGGGAGGGCCGTGGGTGCAGGATCCTGAGGCATCATTTTACATTTTGGTGGTTTCTCACTATGATGGCAGCTGAAGTTGTCCTGCCCACTGTAAGACCATGCAATGAATCACAGCCTGGAACAGATCCAGCAGAAGGAGAAAAAAAAAAAAGATCTATTTTTCAGCCAAATGGGCTCTCTTACTGTGTGCTGGGACAAGGCAAATTACAGGACCAGGTACTGAAGCTGAGAGGTGTTTAAGGTGATCCTTCTACTGAAGAAATGGAATCCCAGCTGAAGTCATTCAGGTGCTTCGGAAGTGTTACCTGGCAGGAATTCTTCATTAAACAGCTGAGTGTCTGAGCATGTCTTTGGCATGGCTGGGAGCTGTTCTAAACCCCTAACAGCTCCCAGAAAGTCCTCAGAGACTTTTATATCAAAACCAAATGCCTTAACCACCCTCTGCACCATAATCAGCAGCCAGTACAACGTATTAGAAACCGATAAAAGTTAATAAACAAAGCATTAAAATTGAACTCACTGCCATAAAATTCTGAGGCAAAGCACTGGGATTTTTCTCTTTAACACAGGCTAAATTCTGGGATGATATTTAGTTTCGTTTTTCCACTCAGCAAGGTCCAAAAATAACTAATTTATAAAACTACATGATGGGATCACTTTCTTGAGGTTTCTTCTTTCTTTTTTCCCCCTAAGTGAACCTTTAAGCATCTTTTTATGTTATTTACAGGAGTTTTAAACTCTAACCAAAGAACTTTAAATATGGGGCCACATATTAAATCCCACTAACCTGAAATCTCCCTGGCATTCAGCTAAATTAACTCAGGCAAGGTGCTGAAAGAGCTGAGAAACTTAAGTAACTTCATGTAACTAAAAATCCGTATCTTGGTTCTTGTGAAGGGAACTTGGGGGAGCTCAAACCTGTTATTAATGTCACATAATATTCCAGTGTGAGGAAAGGCTCTTTCCTGTCTTGCTTTAGTGTAAGTACTGTCTTTTCCTAGTAGCAATTTCAAAAAATAAATAAAAAATAACTCCCTTGGGAGAAATGGATTTATAGAAAATTCTCAAAACCTGACAGAAGGCTCACATAGTATGTATTTGTATGTAAACACTAAGACAAGAAATGTTGACTTAGAAATGCTACGGACTAGGACAGATATTGCTGAGAGAGATGGAAATAGAAACAAGTTTTAAACGATGGTTTTGTAAAAAAGACCAGATACTTTGTAGAAACAGAACTATGAAAGATGTATTGTATTAGGACCTAAGAGGGGTAGTTTTAGATGACTGGCTTTAAGACATTAAAGGCATTTCGTCCTCTCAATTGCCCCATCTCTGAGTAGAAAGGGGCTTAGTCTGACACATCCTCAGATAGTTTTTTTCACATAGAAAATGTTAAGCCCATGCAATGCACACAGCATTCCTCCTTTGCCTGAGGTGGGATGGAGGAACTGCTCCATGAAGACAGCTGAGACTCCTCTGCTTCCTTCCCCTGAGACTCCGCCCCACCCACCTGCCACGCATTTCTTATTTTGAGGCACTTCTCACCCAAATCAGGGAGCCGAGAGGGAAGTTTGGGGCGCCAACTCACCGACGGTGAGGAAGGCTGCGGACAGGGCAGAGCCGTGCTGGTTGCTGGCCTCGCAGCGGATCTGGCCGGCACGCTCGGCGGTGACGTTCCGCAGGCGCAGGGAGCCCCAGCCCGCCCGGGGCACCGAGGGGCACCGGGGCTCCGACCCTGCCGGGGCAGGGCTCTGTGCTCGGGGGGCAAGCCCCGGCGTGGGGTGGCTGAGCAGGAGGCCTCTGCTGTCGTACCAGCGGATCAGAGGAGCGGGCAGGCCGGTGGCGTTGCAGGACAGGGTCACGTCCCCGCCTGCCACCACAGTGGTGTTGGCTGGGGGAGAGGTGATGATGGGCACAGAGTCTTTGCCTGGGGGGAAATGCAACCAAAGAATGAGTTCAACTAATTCAACATTCACTTAATGTCAGAAGAAGTCAAAACAATTTAAAACATCATATGTGGTTCTTTCTAACCATTTTAACAGTTATTTCTTCTCTAGACTTCCCTTCCAGACTGAAGAGATCAGCACAAACTTCACCTTAGAGAAGGCTGATAAAAACCTACACTCAAACTGCACTTTAAATTCCCTAAATGACAAAGACTTGACTGTCAGTGAGGAACACAGCACAGGAGTGGCTTAGTCCACTCCACATATGTACAAGCCACAAAATCTCCGCTCAGCCAGGCTCTGCACAGCTCACACCAACCATAACTGGTCCAGAGAAGGTTCAAAGCTTCAGCTACGCACGACAGGGAGAGAAGGGGACAGCAACAGTCTTGCCAGCATCCTTGTGCCAGCAGAAATCAACTTGTCTGGGTATTAGAAGGTATCTTAGAGAGAAAAGAGATCTAAAAGACTACTGGTACCTGATCCTGCCAATCTGATAGAGGGGAAGTATGCATTAGCCCCAAACCTGATGATTTTTGTGTAAACTTGATTATGGAACAGGCTTAACTCCTCAGCAGCCAATAGTGCTATGAGTACCAGCTCACCCAGCACAACAGGATCCTGATTCCATTTAAGAATAAATCACATCAAGTCCAATCATAAGCTGATTTGATTGAAGCTGATAATCCAGGTTTTAAGTATCAAGTAGCCACAATACCCCAGAAATCCCTGCATCTCCTAAAATCCAGCTGAAAGCACCTTCTTTGTAAGATTAGTGGTCAGAAACAAATTAATACATAATCTAGAGGGAAAAAAAATACCACAGCAGAATAAAGCTTAAAGTATAAATGCTTAATGTGAGTTCTCGAGGGCTGCAAGTGCCCCTACCTGGCTGGACACGGAGTCTCCCCGTGGACTGCACAAAGCCAATTCCATTGTTTCCCACACACTGGTACAAGCCAGAGTCCTGCAGGGTGACCCCGCAGATCCACAGGTGGTTTCCCGTGGGGAAATGCCGTGGGGAGGGCCGGAGAGGAGCCGCGTTGTGGAGCCAGGTGAGGGCGGGAGCAGGGCTGCCGCCGACCTCGCACCAGAAATGGACACTTGCTCCCGCGGCCACCGTCTCGTCCTGTAGTCCCCTGGAGAGTGAGGCAGGCTCTGGAAAGGGAAATGATTCTACATAAATGACTTAGACTGAGTCCTGAAAAAACTGCCGGGAAACATTACACAGGCTTATCACATCCAAAGGCTGAGCGAGTGCCACAAGCTGCACAGCCCGAAGCTGGTTTTCCCACGCGTGGGCTCATTTGAACGGTTTCTCCCTTTTATTTCAACAGCCACATGTTTGCATTAATCTTGTAAATAAAAGACTTCTATTTTCAAAACAATTAATTAGTGACATCCCCCAAAAAGAGGTGTGTTGTGCGTCAACACCCTGTTTTCTGAGAAACTCAAACACACACGTTTTAAAACCCAAACAAAATCTGTCATGAACGCAGAAAAACTCAAATACCAGGAAAATCTGCTACGATGGAAAGGGAGGGGAGGAACAACTAGCAGGCAAACAAAAGAGGACAAATATATGATTATGTTTCTTTTGCTTTTGTTGATGTTCTCATCCAAACACATCACCTTCCCTCAGCAGTTTTTGTTCACATACAACCTCGAAAGAAATAAACCTGGTCCCTGGCACATTACTGACACTGGCACTCTGTAGGAAAATAAATGGATAAGTTCTTCCCATGGAGTTTGTTATCCTTCACTGTTTCATTATTTCAGACTGCAAATGGTTTGAAGAAATAAATAATTACGGATTTTAACTTTGGAAAAATGATGGGATATGGTCATTATAAACAGATCTGTGCTCTTTACTTTAATACGCTTAAGGCTGTTTGGAAGCAGATGCCCAAACTAGCAGGTATATGAAGGGTGTGCTTGTTGCCTGGATGTGAAAATGTCTTTAACTCTTACCAAGTACAGTAAGCGAATAGTTAACATATTTCACTGCTCCAGAGTCACTTCCCACCAGGCAGGAGTAATTCCCAGCATCCGATAGCTCCAGGCGGTCGGTGGCCAGGTGGGAGTGCAGCAGCCTCCACCGGCCTCTCCTCAGCGCGTCCCGGCCGTCTTTCACCCAGCGGACGGGGGCCACAGCTGGCCCACTGACCACACACTCCAGGGTCAGGGCGCTGTGCCGGGGCACTGCCAGCCTCTGGGGAGCCAGCGGGTGAAGGATCTGGGAGCCACCTGAAGAGGGGCCTGGAGGAAAGGAGATGAATTGTGGAATGGAATCACAGAATGGTTTGGGCTTCTGGTCACCTTGGGCGGTTCCAAGCCCTGTCCATCCTGGACTTGAACACTTCCAAGGATGGGACAGCCACAGCTTCTCTTGGCAGAGACACTCACAGGGTTTCACCACCCTCACAGGGACCCAATATCTAATCTAAACCTGCTCTCTATCACTGCCATTCCCCCCTGTCCTGTCACTCCAGGCCCTCTCCTCCATTTTTCTTGCAGGCTCCCCTCAGGTACTGGAAGGTCATAATTAGGTCACCCCTAAACCTTCTATTTTACAGGCTGAATTATCCCAATACTATTAGCTTTTCCTTGCAGGATAAACCAACCAAGCTTTTAAACCACACCCTCCCATCCCATTCTCTGTCCTCCTCAATGTCTTTCAAACACTGCGCTTGGGACTGAGCACAGTGCTGTAACACTGCCTCCCAGAAGTCCTGCTCCAAAAGAGATTTGGGACAGAAGTATTAGCAGTATTCCCTTTCCAAAGGTGACTGCCTGGGATTTGAAAAGCAGTCATGCTGCTCCTCCACAGTGAGGGGAAATAAGAACTGAATGTGCAAAGAATGCAGGAGAGATCTTACATACCATGGTGTTGGAGGCACTGATAGGCCCTTGCTAAAAAAGGGATGTTATTTATTCTGTTTGAGCTGTATTAATTCTGGAAAGATGAACTGAATACTCACGTGTGACTGTGAGCTTCCGTGCAGTGAGTTCTACTCTAAGGTCATGAGTAACTGGGTTGTATGCTGCACACCTGTAGGATCCTTTGTCTTCTAAAGATACATTCAAAATTTGCAGGTTTCCAGATGGAAGAATTAGGTAGTTGTCTAAACAAGTGGGGAAGGTGAAAAGAGGATTAAATTTAATTTCTTTTCAGAAGAGGTCTTGCTTTTCTGTAATTTTGAAAATCAATTTGTCAGCTATACCTACTTATTCTAAATACAGAATCAAAAAGAAATCATCATGCAAAGGAGACTCATTTCCAAGGGTAGGTTTAGATAAAGTAATTTGTACAGGAATTCTGCAACTTTCTAGAGAAGTTTTTTTCCTTTAGGTTCAAAGAAAAAACTCCAGGCAAGCTTTGGTTGGATACTTATATTGCACAAAACTCCTCACCTGTTGATTGTTCCAGCCATTTCCCCCGCACCTGGAAGCGAACCTGTGCTTTGGGGTGACTTTCTGGCACCTTGCACCCGATGAGAGCTGTGCCTCCTTCCTCTGCTGCAACAGCAGCCGTCCCCAAGGCATCAAAGTCAGCTAAACCTGGATAGAGTTGGGACAGGGTAAGAGCAGTCATGGCTTGGGAGAGGGGAAGGGCAGTAAGCTCGGTATTTGTGTTCAGAATACAGCTGGTCTCATGCTGATTATCTTCTCTGGTGCAGATTTTGGACATTGACATCAACAGGCCTGGTCTATCCTGCAGCCCATAACAGCATAAATCCTCCTTATCCACTTCCTTACTACAAAAAGCTTTTACCTGGGAACAGTGAGGAGAAAAAAAATCCTACATTCCCTCAACTGCTCCCAGAAAAGCCAGCAGAGACACTGGAAAGCTGCAGGACTCCTCACACACTCTGAGGGCACTACAGAAGACAATTCATGCTGACAGCAGGAAGCTTGTCTATAAAAACAAGGAATTGTCTTTCAGGGATGATAATGTGGCAGGCAGAGAGCTGCCAGCACCTTCCTGTGTGCTGCCAAAACCTCCAAGGGAGGAGGGAAGTGTAAAAGCTGCTCTCCTACTCCCTCCATGTTCAAACTTCTTTCAGGCTGTGAAGTTTTCTTATGTTGGCCACCCTTGGAGCTCTCTTGAGAGGGACTGGCCATGGGTCAGTACTTTACCAAAACACTTATAAGAGATTTTCCTCCCAAGGGGATTTTGGACATGCTCCATAGATGAGGTACCCTTCCAGAGAAATCACTCAAACCCTGCTTGACAAAGACCTGATTCAGACAGCCCACAGGTCCCAATCAGACAAACCACGCTCATGCAGGAATATTGTACTCGCATGCTCAGCACTGCACTGTCCTTTCCACGTGGAAGACACTGTCCTTCCTCTTCCAAATCCCTTGAGGTCACACAATTTACAGATCAAGCATCAAGGCAAAGACTGATCAGAAGAACCAGTGCAACTAAGAGATGGGAAACTGTCCCTAAGAGGTGAGAAGACTGTCCCCACCTGAAGAACATCAACACTGGTTTGAAATCAAATGAAAATGAAAATCTGCAGCTCCCACTTATTTCCCAGGCAACAATTCCCACAGATTTCTCCTCAACTCTCAAGCACACTTCTACAATGGTGTGGCAGCTCAGATTTCTTTCAACATCCTTTGTGAAGGGAAGCATTTGGGAATCTTGTATTTTCAGGCCAATTAATGGAAATTAATATTATTTCCTTGAATAACATTTGTGTTTGCTGAAGGAGACCCTTAAGGCCCTTCAACTCGAAATGAGGCTGACACCAACACACAATCTATCAGGTATGGCTTGGTGTAACTGAGGTTTTAAAAGCCTCTAAGGATTGGGATCCACAAGCTTTCTGGGGAATCTGTTCCACGGCTGCATCATCTGACCGGTCTCAGATGATGCAATTAAAAAAAAAGGCAAGAAGTGTACAATCCATCATACTGTACATACTGGCTGTGGGAAAAAACCCACCCCAGAACATTCTGATCTGGGCATTTTCTAAAAGCCAAAGAACAAAGCACGCAAGCCAGCTGAGAAGTGGCAAGGAGCAAAGCACAGAAATGCAGGTGAACTTACTGCCCATGGACACCGCAGCCGGCCGGCTCAGCACGGCGCCCACGCCGCTGCTCGCCACGCACTGGTAGCGCCCGCACGTCGCCGGGCTCAGGGACACCACTGTCACGGATCCTGGCTGGATTTCCACCTCTCCCACCCTGCTGCTCAGAGGCTCCCCATTGAACAGCCAGGAAATGCGAGCTGTGGAGGGCTCGGCAGAGCAGCGGAGCTGGACGGGCTCACCGGACTTCTGGACTGTAGAGGAGGGCTCAGAAATAAAACGGGGAGTTATATCTAAAAGGAAAAAAATATATATGTTCAGTTAGAGACCAGAATTTTGCATGGACACAGGTGATAAGGTGAACAATGTGTTGACTGTTGTGTAGGAAAGACTCACCATATAAAGGGTCTCTAAACTCTGAGTTGCAAGTGATACAATGCAAGTTGTCCTTTCCGTGGCAAGAGGAACTCAGGAGAGATTCCTGCTCGCTCTCAAACACAGGGAAAATGTCAAGATTCGAACCCCACAAAGGGTGGTAACAACAATTAAATGGAGGAAGGTGCAGTAAGGGGGAGGTACATCTCCAAGTGTGCACAAGGCAGAGACGTCACGCTTGCCAGGGCCAGCAAAAATTGCAATCCCACTGGATTTATCCAGAGGAAAACAGCACCCGTCACCTGAAGAGATGGAGCACAGGAACACGCAGCTGTAGCTGATCTGTCCCATATGAAGCAGGCCCGGACGTGACTTGTAAAATGCTAGAAATGGCAGGAGCCTGCCAGGTATTTACACAGAACCGTCTCCGAGTCTGCAGAACTAATTAAAAATAGCCGGATAAAAAAAAGCTGGACGAACAGCAAAGGCTCTTGCTAATTCCAAATACATGGACTTCATCAGGACAAGGATGATGAATTGGGCATCCATTATCTTTACTCAGTAAAGATGAACAGAAACAGGAAGAGCTGCTAATAAATAAAAGGTTCAATTCCACAGAACTTGGTTATGAGAATCCATTTATTTGCCAGAAGAAAATTCCTGCTTGTTGGAAGAGATTTTTTCCTATCCTGGCCAATGAAACACTGGGAAGTATTTCCATTTGTTTTCTATTGAATTCTCCACTAAAGATTTTGCATGAAGGAAGCAAGCAAAAGGCAATTAACACCAGTAATATTTAATTGGTTAGTAATATAAATTAGGAGAAAAAACTAAATTAAAAATAGACACATTGGCAGGGAAAAACAACTTCTGGTTTGTAAAGGATCTAAGGAATTCCAGATAGTATGGGTCAAGATGATATTAAATGACATCCAAATCAGAGACAGTTTTCTTATAGGTGGGGCCCTGGGTTCATGCTTTTCTTCTCAAGTCAGTCCATCCCAGCTCTGGTTATGAGTTTCAGATGAGAAACTGCACATTTTTAACTGAACCATAAACTATCTGCATACACATAAAATAAAACTGGAAATTAAAGTGTGGCTTCACTTAACAGAAAAAGATGAAATCCATAAAAATGGTATCCAAGCATTTCGCAGGACTCCAGATGTCCATTTTTAGCTTTTAATTAGAAAACTGTTTTTCCTATTAGTTCAGTTTGAATTTCCAGGGATAACAGGGAAGCACTGACCTTTCAGTTTGCTTGCCACCAATTGCTATGAAATCATACTGCTACTTTCATCTTCGCCCCTGCCCTCACTTCTGACACCAACGCTGCACTTCGCGTAAAAGGCAAAATTGGTAGCAGTGACCCTGCAGCTGGAATTTATCTCCTATGACTGCTTGAAAAATAAAATTTATCCCATTTGCTCATAACGATTGGCTATGAAGTGCTAAAAGTAGTAAAAGCTTCTTTTTTGTGTGGTTACGTTAAGACAAGCTGACTACACAGAGCAGATGTGTCAATTAAAACCATCCCTCCTCTTTTTTTTAACACCAGAGCTGTTCCAACTGCAGCCACGCATCAGCTTTCGGATTTCAAAGGGCTGATTCCCCTCTCCCCCTGAAAATCCAAACCCCTCCCAACCCCTGGGAACACAAGATGCACTGCATGCAGCAGAACCGGCGTCCAGCTGAATCCATGGAGATCCCAAGGAACAAACGCACGTAACTCAAGAGTCCTCCATGTTCTGGAGCTTGTCCCGAGCCAAGTTTTCACAAGCAAAGTCATATATTGAGTGTAAGGCTGTGTTTCAGTGCTCCATGCTTCCTTAAAAGCAGCTTATTGACAATATCCGTTAAAGTTGGCCACTTTGAAATGCACTCCCAAGCGTTGTTGGTTCCAAAGTTTGAGCTCAACCCCAAAACCTCCAAGTCCCCAGCCTGGGCGAGGCCTTACCTGTGCTGGTGACAGTGACCAGGCTGGTGGCAGCAATGAGGAGCAGTGCCTGGAAGCGCCCAGGGGCTGGATGCATAGCGCCAGATTATCCAAATTGAAAGCCCAAAGCTCCAGACTAAGATGAGGCACGGAAACAGCTACAAAACAAACAGGCACATGTCTACTGTGAGTTTCAGGAGTTTGTCTTTTAACTCTCTTACAACAAAGTGTTTGGGGTTTAAAGAAAAAAAAAAAAGCACAACCAGGAAACAGCTAATACTCTTTGCAATATAGAAACCATCTGTAAAAGTGAGTTAGAGCTGAACTTCACTGTGGTTCCAAGGACTATTCTTAATGTAAGAGTTTTTCCACAGCTGGGGCACGAGGCATCCGCACTGAACCGCTCTGCCTTGATAAATTAGACTCCGTTCCACCCAGAGGAGCTGGAGTCCAAAGTAAACAGCTTATCTATTGGAGATAATATTGTTTGCAAACAATAATCATTTGACCATCTATCATCAGGCCGCACTTGTTTTACAAGTTTCTATGAATCTACTGCTGCAATGCCGCTACTGATCTCAGTTGCTCTAAAGCTGCTCACTGAGACCTGTCATCTGCTGGCTCCTTCTGCTGGGCTTTACAGGCAAACCATAGCAATGAAAAAACACCAATGTTGGCCTTGGTCTCATTTATATTCCCAGAAATTGGTGCTTTCTCCTATATCCTTTTGTGGCATGCATTATATCCACTTTTATCTCCGTGGCTGCTTCTAGAGCGGGCAGTCCTTTCCTTGGCCATACCACACATGGCCATTCACGTTCATCATCAAAAATAAAAATTACATCACTAAACCAGCAAAACACAAGCTAAATATTATCCCAGAGGTTGTTTCCAACCTAAATGACGCCACAATAAATTGTTACACCAGCAAAACACAAACTAAATCATGGAACCAGCAGCAGAACTTGCCCGAGGTGAGTCTCAGGAACGGTGTTTCTGACACACTGAGTCTCAATCAAACACTGGGTTCTCCAATAAAACAATAAATCCACAGCTGTCATTCATGTAAATGTCCAACTGGCCTTGCGTAATGCCGTGATGGATAAGATCTGAGCTCGTTTAGCACAGTTACTTCATTTATCAGCCCAGCCATACAATTCCACTGCTGATAACACTCAACATAGACTTTAAACATCTCATCTATCAGCTGCGTATATAAACATGTATCCAACACACACACAATAACTGGGAGTTTTACTTCAGCACAGAAACAAGTGCAGCAATACACATGCTTGTTAGGAATAAGTCCCAGTTTATTGAGTGTTCACAGAGCCATTTGCTTTCCAAGAAGCTGGATCCAGACATCAACAACAAAATTATTCATGTGGTTTATTTAAAAATAACCATATTTTATCATCAGAGCATCACTGTTAAGTATATATGCAAATGAAGCATCAGGAAAAGCCTCCAATCACAATTAAATAATCACTCTGGATTTTATGGAGCTGTTTGCTCACTGCCACTTCTGCCCACAAACTGCACTCTGGGTTACACTGACAGCTTGAGAGGGCGGCAAAGAACGCTGTCGAGTTCTGCCCCCATTTCTGGGCAGTTTTATCTGATCCGGCAAATTCATTTCAGCTGCTGGGAAGAGCCGGCGATCCTGTGGCCCAGGCTGGCTCCCAAGGCAAGCCCGAGCTGCTCTGGGAAGCCACAGATGGCAGAAGAGCCCAGCTGTGCCGAAGGGGTTGGTTTATTTGAATTCTCCCTCGGTTCAAGGGCAGGAGCGCCGCTCCACCAGCGCACGCAGAGGACAAAGTAAACACCCAGAGAACTTGTTAACATCAAACACTTTGCTGAAGAGGGCTGGGGGCAATGTTGCTTTTTGCCAAATCTTCCCTCCACTATTTATTTATCAAAAGCAATGAAACGTATATTCTGGGTCAACTTTAACCCCAGCACATGGAGCTACTGGGTTATTTTGCAGCTGTCTTTTTAAACAAGGCCAGCTCATTATCTTTAACTAAACTTTATCTTTGGAGATCTACTTTATCCAGGCTCTGATTTCCCTCTGTTTATCTTTCTCCTTACATGTTCCTCGCTGCCAGTGTCAACAGCTACTCCTCTTTTGACCTACCAGTTTGGCTTTTGCAGGCTTGTGGAGTGGTAAGATCAACTGCAAAGCAGTGAGTACACAGAGCGAGCCACAAAGACCAAAGTTCTCTGACTGAGGGAAAAAAAAGGAAAAATATTGTCTTTAACTGGAGTAGGGTTGTTCAGCACCAACACTCAGGCATCTGAAGGAAGCTTCTCAACATCTGCTTCTGAAGGGATGGCAGAAACATCTTGCTCACCAGTAGATCTGGGAACACGGGGGAAGATAAGACCCAGCAACACAACATAACCCAAAAATGCTTCTTTCTTTTCCTTCTGCAGATGGTGACACTCCAGAAGCCCCTTGTTAAATACAAAGAGGGCAAGACCACAGCTCGTAGTTACCTGGTCTTTTGCAATCCCATGGAGAAACTCTGCCTCTTCAATATTGTATTAAAAAAGCCCTAATGATGGAAAAACATGACTCTTCCCCTTTGCCATTTTTTTCAATAACCCTGAGGGGTTATTTTGACAGCAAATTTGGGACATTTTGACAGCAAATACCAGTCACTGGGGTCCTGTGAGGAGCATCTTGGTTAGGTGTGACTCTGTTTTAGTGTCCTGGACTCCAAGATGAGCTCTACTCAGAACAACTCTGTCCACTGCTCACTGTTCCTAGATTGGAAGGATGTACCTTCATCACTTGTGGATCAAATAGTCAAAATTATTTTGAAGTAAGAGGTGCCACTGTCTGAGCATTTTAAACTAAAAGAGGAGTTATTAATATAAATAATATTCAAGGCTGAATAGAGACAGACATGGTTTTTATGGCTCAGGAAAATGTACATTTCACTTTCACTGGCCATTTCCCCGGCCCAGAAGAAAGGCACAGCATGGCAAAGGCCACATTTCTCCTACTTCCACCCAGACCTCTTCACCTAAAGTCATCCTCCAGTTATCTTCATGCAGCACTTGACCTCCTTGTCAGCTCTAAAGTAGGTTATTGCTCATGGATCAAGGGAAACAAGGAAGATAACAGACTTGTGTCAGGGGGAGAGGTCATCCTGACCATTCCAATGGATGCCTGCCCCTGGGAAGCATGCTGCACACACAGGGGCACCCAGAATCGTGTGCCTGCTACTTCTGGACATAATTAGTAAGATGAAGTATTTCTGCACATGAACAACTCTAGCTGCGTGCCTCGTTTGTCACAGACTCTTTATGAAAGGAACCCCTCAGCACAGACATCCAGCAGCTCCCAGTTTCAGCCCCACAACCTGGGAATGCTGTGCACAGGCAAGAAAATAAACCATCACCTCTAACTGCAGAGGGGAAGGCAGAGTTCAACAGTGTTTTCCCAGCTCAGGAGCAGGGCTGTCCCCAGCACCAGAATGGCACACCAGCCTGGCACACAGGATGCTGCAGGGCAGCTGGCACACACACACGGCCTGGAGACCTCACCACAGGGACATGGGTCATCCCAGACCAGAGAGCAGCCCGTGGGCTCACTGAGCACCCTACTGAGCCAAGATGGGGAGGCATGGGCTCCAGAGCAGCCAGGATTTCTGCAGCCCTGGCAGTGACCCTCCTGTCCCTTCCCAAAGCCTCGTGTTTGTCACTGCTTCTCCAGAAACCAGAGGTCTTCAATGTACAGCTCACAGGTCTGGTCCTGGCACCGTAACTTAACCCTCCTCTCCAAATTAACTCACTCCTACCCATGGTCACCCCCAAATAAGGTTTCACACTCTGAAAGATGACAAAATGCTGTTTGCCATGCATTCCCACGGTGCCAAGCTCCAGTGTCCTTCCAAACACAGCTGAGATCCTGCCCCACTTATTTACTGGACCGTGAACTTCTCCTCTCCACCCTTGCAGCTGAGAGCAGAGTCACTATGAAAAGAGCATTATCTCATCCCCATTTTGGTTTAGCTCCCTGAATCATCTTCCTGCCATCTCAGACCAGCTGGCAGGACACCACCAGGACCTCCCTTCCCCACAGCCACCACCCCACCTCGATCTGCTGATGCTCCATCACGCCCCGCTCCAGCACTCGCCCAACCTTCAGTAAGCTGATCCACGAGGAGAGCTAAATGAGGAAGGGTTTCTGCACTACCCAAATGTTCCAGGTCCAATAAACCTCGGGTAGAGCAGGAGAAGGAGGAGGAAGGAAACAGCACACTCAGGAACAGAGGGAGTCATTCAGGTTGCCCACTCCGCCTCCAGGAGCTGACAGCCTTTGCTGAGAAGCCCAAGGAAAAAGTGACTGAGCCTCAGGGACGGCACTGCCCACCAGCTGCACTGTGACAGCCCTCTGGAGTGTACCGGCTTTGGACACACACATTTCCCATTTTTCCTAAACAGCACCAACTCAAAACTAATTTATCCCACCTCACTTTATAATACCACATGTGATTTAACACCCAAAGCTCAGCAAATTTATTTTTTCCCTCAGGTAATTTATTAGAAAAATTTCATTTTAACTTTCTATCAGTATAACAAAACCCACAAATTTTCAAACCACCTAAATTTAGAGCAAATGAATCCCCTTGAATTAAGTAAAATACTCTGGCTTCAGCGTGAGCAAGCTGAGTTAGATCATTAAATCTCACACCAAGACACCTTAAAAAAAAAAAAAAAGAAAAAAAGGAGGTATTGAAGCCCGTGGCATTCCAAGAGAAAGCAATCAGACATTCCTGCCGCTCGGCTCCTCAGTGATCTCCAGAGCCTTTGATCACTGACTGTCTTCATGCTGTCCTCCTGGGGTCTGGCAAAATGAGTGTAACAGCTGGCACATAGACTTCATTAGCTTGCGGGGCTGGGAGGAGCGGGCTCCAGCCCGGCAGCCACCGGCAGCCACCGGCAGCCTGCCCGCGGCTTCAGGGGCGAACCTGCCCGGTGTGTTCCCGGCGCTGCGGGGCCGGGACAGCCCGGGTGACAGCGGAGCGCTCCGGGGCCGGGACAGCCCGGCGGTGCCGCACAGGTGACAGCGGAGCTCTGCGGGGCCGGGACAGCCCGGTGCTGTCGCACAGGTGACAGCGGAGCTCTGCGGGGCCGGGACAGCCCGGTGCTGTCGCACAGGTGACACTGCAGGTGACAGCCGAGGCGGCTGCGACAGACGCGCTCCTCATGCCAACCCGCGCGGCTCGCAGTGCCAAAAGGCAACGCAGCCGGCCGAAGCCTCATTTTTATGAATGCCTAATGACCACTCAATCATTAACATCAACCTTTAAAAAGCAAATGCAGCACCTACAGTGTTCATTACCCTCCCCCTCCCCCCCTTTCAGGGTCTCAATCGAGTCAGTCAAGCGTGCAAACCGATCCTGTCGCCAGCAAAAGCATTTCCTTTCACTGTGGTCAGCCAAAAGCAGGGGAAAAAAATGGAAGTGACTTGGAGTTATGGCACCAAAAAGGCCAGACAAGCAAGGAAATAATCAACTCCACATGAGCCACTTCGAGCCCATCACAATGAAAAGGGCCTACGACTAACCCCAGGAAAGGTCAGCGGGACTATGGGGGTCAGAAGCTGAAAAAGGCAATAGCGAGCAGCTGCCAGCTGCAATAAGAATCAATGTGTTCCTAATTACACTCCGAAGAGAAGGCTCGAGCGCCGGGAAACGCCGGGCTGTAATCACAGCTTGGGCAGAAAACATTCAAGTGCTCCCGTTTTACCCTTCTCCACCTCGAGCACTGGAGCTGCTGCCTGTGTGCTACTAAATCACAGGAAGCCGAGAGCTGCAGATAAGGAGCCAGAAGGGTTGGGGATTTTGTAAGAAAATACCGTAATTAAGCATTTGTGTTGGAATTATGGCATCACCAAAGAGAGGATTGTGTGAATGTAAGCAATAAAATTACGTTCTTCAAAGGGATTTTGCATGTGCGTTTAGGAAACACACAGAACTCTGCCGAACAGTCCCATACGCCTGGGATTTTCTTAATGCCCAAAAAAAAGTGAAAGGGAAAACCCGAGAAAAATCAGTTTGCTGACAGTAACCCTATAACCCAAGCGTGAGAGACATAAATGGGTCAGAACACAATGAAACGGACGCCAAGGGATCCGCAGAAACACTGAGGAGAGAGGCAGTCAAAAATTACAAGGAAAAGCATCCTTTGATGTTCTGTTCATATTTATTTATTGCATTTTAAACAAATGAAAGTGCACCCTCGAGATCCTTATCAGAAGGATAAGGATCTCCTGAATAAAGGAGAGAAATTACAGTTGCTCAAACTTTGCAATCCTCAGCCTGGATTTCAGTAATGCCTCCACATTCCTGCCCATAGCCATGCCTGGCACCCACACCCACCAGGGCTAAGCCAGATCCAAGTGCCAATTCCCACCTAAGGATTCAGCTGGTATTTTTACCTCTTTTTAGGTAACATATCTTTTTATAAGCAGCCTTGCATGAGCCTTTTTCTTGCTTCATACCATTTAACCCCCCATGAATCAGTGATGAATCCAAAGAAACATTTTGGGGACTAAAATCCCTTATCAATTGTGCAGCAATTTCTAATGGCACATCACTGTGCATAGAATGGCTTGAATTGGAAGGGACCTTAAAGACCTGAAAGTTGATATTTTTGTCAAAATACAGAGCAAGTGTTTGCTCGGGTGGCAGATGGCAGGAAAAACAAACAGTGCTGAGCAAACAAGACAGGGACTGAGCCCCAGAGAGGACAGGGGATCCCACAGCCTGATGGTCTTTCTCAGTAATCAGGCAGATGTGTTTTTTACAAAGCTATAAAACACCCTAAATATTGTCATTAATTTACTCAAACTGCTCTAGGTAAGGTCCAGTGCACAGGACAAAGGTGACTCAAGAAGAGGTTAAGCAACTGAGGAAAAAATAGCAGTATTAGCCCAAACGATGGCCAAGAGGCTGTATGCCTCAAAGATGGAGAAGGATGTATTTTTTTATTGGATTTTTCTATTTTGATTTCAGGCCTGGAAAGTCTCATGGTTGGTATCAGCTGTTGGACTGGGATCAAAGTTTAGCCTTCCATTAATCTTTTGAGTTATATGTGAGGCTGATAGAGAATTTTTTTTTTTTTAGAAGACAGTTAAGATTACTCAGATACTTAATTTGCACTCCAATATTTCAAAAACACCTTGACTTTAGAACCTTGGTCTTGGCGTACATATGGTCTTGATAGAAGAACGCATGCTTTGGCATGGGCTGGAGGAATGGATTTGGGAGCTGGGGGAAGGAAATTTAACAGTTTGTGTACTGTGCCTCAGCACACAGGGATGAAAACACTCCCGAGTCACGACTCTGCTCCCGAGACACGTCTGTGCTCCCAGGGGGAGAGCTGGGGATCCCATCCTGCCATCCCAACACCGGTCACAGCAAGACAGGCATCAGGAGAAAAATAAATAAATCATCCCAGAAGCCACACTTTCTTCTCCACAAACAGGCATAACAATTAGTTTAATTTCATTATTAACTTCAGCAAAGGAGCTGAGACAGTCCCCCTGCTGCCACACTAATGAAGGGGGAATGGCTCCTGCCTCCTCTGGCCTCGGGGAAGCCAGAGGACAGAGCATTAGCCTGATACATAGTTCTGCTGGGCTGCAATTATGCTTAAATGCCTAAATCAGGGCTTTCAGCCCCCAAGGGAGCCAAGGGTATCATTAGTTTAACAGTTCCATCACAGTAGGCCAAATACATACAAAATTCTCACCCTTTGCTCTTCCAGGACCCCTCAGACCTCTCCTGTCTTGATCTCTCCAGCTTTGGCACTACTTTGCCTCATATTTCCATTTTCCTCCCCATATTCAGCTCGACACCTGTGCCACACCACTGCAGGGACACCTGTGACAGCTCTGCTGCCTTCACTCATGTCTCTGCAAGGGTCCTTGGGCCAAGACCCCCTCCCCTCTTCCTCAGGGCTGGCCCCAGCCTCGGAGAGAGGCGCCTGCTTTACTTCTCCAGCTCTGGTTTTTAGCAAGAATGAGATTTCGCAACCAGTTTTTCAGCCAATTTAAAGATGGGCTGCTGCCGAGGAGGGCAGCAACACCTTCCTTCAGGACCTGGCTTGCATTCTCCTATCTGCAGCCGGGATCCTGCGGCCAGCAAGTGAGTCAGATCTGCTGGCAGATGCAGCTGAAAACTCAGCCAGGGAAAAAATGAGGTTCAGTTTTCACCTGGATGAGGGAGCAGTATAGCTCCCCATGCAGTCCTGGAGCACCAGCCCAAAGGAGGGGCTGGGAATGGACATCCAAGAACAGGAACTCAGCCCTTGAACAGCGTGAGGCCTCAGCTCAACTCATGAAGCACCATGGTATGCTGAATAAACCCTGGACTGCAAGAATGTGTGCAAAACTGAAGAAAAATATACAAAACCAAAATCCACGAGAGCCATGCCCCTTTTCTCAAGGGAGCTAGGGAACTCATCATCCTGATTATCCACGCTACAGGTGCGCACACCACAGCAAGCTGGAGTAACTGCCTCAGGGAGTGGTTTTTTTTTCCCCTCAAAAAAGCTTGCATTGTGCATGTCAAGGATCATCACCCACGATTATAATTTGTCTATGGCTTCTAAAACCAGAATCCAGCATGAATAAAAAATAAAAAGAACTAGTAAGAACCACAGTCTTGTTTTGGTCATCAGAAAAAGCTGTCATACTCTCAGACAAAGGGGCTTGTGTCCACACAGGCTGCCTAAAGGTCCCTTCCAGTGGCACTCTCTCACCTGGGTTGTTTAGCCCTGAGAGAACATGGATGGAAAGAATTGGAACCACGGCTGAGCTCTGCTATAGGACAGCAAGCTCATTCCCCAGGCAATTCCAGATGAACACTGACACCTCGTCCTTTGGTAGCCTCCAGCAAGCAACAGCTCTAAAAAACGCAGACAAATGGGTTCTTTTAGCTGTGCTAGCCCGAGTCCAACTCGGTCTGTTGTAACTTGCAGGGATCCATGCTATCCGTGAGCCCTTAAAGGGAAGCACAGCCATTAAATCCACACCTGCAGCCAGAATTTATAGCAACCTCATCTACTGCTGTCTTACATCATAGGCAATTAGGAGCCTGTGAACTCATGGCTGCAGGATATGGGAGGTGCACTGGAACCAGAGAGCCAAGCCTGTGTTACAGCACAGTCGTGAGGCACCTCAGAATTCACCGTGCTGGAACTGTGCTCAGACTGCAGCAACAGACCCATCTGGACCCTGCTTTCTAAACAAAAGTGCTGCCCTGCACTCCAAGTCACTGCTTCCCCCCTTGTTACAGCTGTCCACAGGCTGTCACAGGCAATGCCAACACTCCCTGCTGCTGGACCCAGGCTCCAGGCAGAACAATGCTTATTAAAAAGCAAACCAGCTAACCAGGGACAGCTGAGGGAGAGAGCAGGAAAGACCCCGGCCTTTCCTCCCCCGATTAAAACAAGCCTTCACACAATCCATCCTCCAGCCTTACAGTAATTCAGTTTTACTGCTCTCCTCCCCTCCCTTCCCCCACGCTCAAAAGACCAAACCTGGTTTCAAAATTGAAGTCCGAGCTCTCTGGCAAATGCACACTTCTGCACTTCTTCACCTCGAGGGAAGGAATCCTGACACAACTGACAATATTGCTTAGCAAAAGGAGCCCCTTTGCCTCAGGCCCAGATAAAAGCAGCAGCTCGGCAGAAAAAGAAATGAAAAAATTGCGTTGGCCAGGCCAGGTTTGCTACAACAAACCAACCTGGCTCCCAGGCAAGGAGAAGGGCAGTGGAACATGGGGGAAAGAGAGGGAGGCTTTGGGTTGGCTTGGCTCGGTGGTGTTGCACAACCCAGCACCGGTGCAGCTTCCCGCCTCCTTCCTCATGCCAGCAGAGCCTTGATCCAAGGGAGGGAGGCAGCAGTCATCACCAAGCTCTGGCCTGAGGGCTTGGCTCCTCCAGCCCTCCTGCTCCACTCAGTGCAGCCAAGCCCAGGCTGCCAGCTCAGCCCTGCCAGCAGCAGAGACCCCTGCCCAGGGCTGGGGGCACTCGGGGCAGCACCCTCACGGTGGCAGGTCGTGAGTCACAGCCCAAACCTCCTGCAAATCGGGGCCATGGCAGCTGTTCCCAGCAGAACCAGTTCAAACACGAGCAACTGATAGGAAAGGAGTTAAGTTTCATCACAGGGACCAGGGAGAACTTTCCGCCAGGTTCACCTGACTGTGCCCTGCTCTCACTCGCTCAGACATATCCTGCTCTGCCGAGCAGGATTTCTGTTTGGACGTCCAACGGCAGACTGGCAATTCCTGGAGACACCTTCCCAAAGGAAGATGGATGCCACAGCCAGAGCTTCACCACATAGGAAGAAAGTTCCAGACTCTTCATAGCAAATCAACTCCCCCACGAGACTTTAATGCCGAGCTCAGCAACATGGGGGCCCTGCAAAGATAACCGGCTGCCGGGATTGATTCCATCCCACGTTAGCATCCATCAGATAGCAAGAAAAACAAGATTAAGCAGCACCACGGCATTAGTCTTCATTTAAACTTGGCAAAGAAAGCAAATGTTTTTTTTGTTGGCTTCTCTGTGTGTTTTTTTTTCAAAGCAGTCCCAGGCTCAGCCAGGGAAAGGTGCCTGGACTGTTTAATGTTGGGGGATTAGAAGGGACAACACTTGTACACTCGCCAGAGCCCAGATAAGCACAGAGTGCTCGGGTTAAGCAGGCAAGCATCTGCCTCCTGCAATATATACATTGTCCCAGTGAAAATAAACAGCTTCACACCTTTGGCTCAGAGAAGGACTTGAGCTTCTTCTGCATCCTCAACCTGCAGCCTCCCCACTCAAGGCTGAAGGGTCACAAGGGTGAAGGTTACTCGCAGTTCCCTTATTCCAAGTCTAAGGCTGGAAACTTTCTGTCTCCTCTTGCACTGAGTGGAGTCTCTGCTGCTGCACATCAGGTCTGGTGTGCTTCCTTGTGCTCGCTGTGCCCAGAGCTGTTTCAGACAAACTCTGAACATGTACACTTTCTACATGTGCTGGTTACGTACAAGCCACGGCAAACGCACTAATTAGGAAAAATGCTAACTTGGAAACTGGACCCTTTTTTAAGTGCTCAGCCACAAAGTCCTTAATCTAGAAAACCACACCTCAATTTAATGCTGCCACCCGTCACTGGAAATCACAGGGCTGAAGACTCCAGCCATACCACTGCAGTACCCACCACCTACAGTCTGCTCCAAACTCCTCTCTGGTCCATCTCTATGCACAATTTGGAAGTGCAGTCTGCACCCCAAAACCATGCCTCAGTCTGAATAGCTGAATTTAAAATTATATCATTAAGTTTGAAATTTCAACATACTTAGAGAGTTTTGATAATAACATTTTTGATTACATCCGTTGCCAGCTTCCTTCTACACCCTGACAGAGATTTAAAGTATACATTCCTATTTCATTCTGCAACAGAGATTAGTGGCAGGAACAGAAAACATCTTCTGTTCCAAAAAACCCTCGGGGTTTTCCTCCTTCTCTTGCATTTTATTAGAGGAGTCTCAAATCTCCGTCAAGCTGCAATACACTGTCACTGCGAAGCATTTAAGGCAACAAGTACCCGAGTGCTACACTGAAACCCACCTTTGGAAAAAGCTCCTGAGAAACAAAGAGATTTCCAAAGCTATCCCAAAGGAGAAAGTGCTCCCCAGCAGTAACAGCCCTCAGCAAGCTTTATGAAAATTTGAGCCTACGCTTGAGCGTATGGCACGCAGAGCCCTAATTCAAGAACTTTTGTGAACTCTTATTGTGGGGAAGGGGGGGAACAAAGGAAAACCACATGCTATTGTTTATTTTGACTCTGCAATACATTTAATCTACATGGAGTTGGAACATTACACAGCAAAACTCCTCAGCTCCCAGAAATTATGTACAGCCAACAGCAGCAAAGCCCGTTCTCCAAAGGGAGAATGCCATTTTAAGTATGTTATCTTCACCCCACAGAGCACAGAAACTCTCCAAAACGCAGCTGAAAGCTGCCACCAATGCTTCCAAACCCACACCCCAAGAGCATGGGATCAAGGCAAGGCTACTGGCACTCCTGACACAAGGAAAGCTTGTGAGGAAAAGCAAGGAAAGCTTTGGGGACTTTTCCAACTGGGGACTTCCACCAACTTGACCTTGAGCTATGGAAGCTTTTCTCAGTAGGACTGTGACTGCCTGGGGGGGTCCCTGAGCAGGAGGAGCCCCGGGCATCTCACACCTTCTTTGAGCCTATCAACAGAAGCAGACCTTGATGCATTCCAAGATGTTAAAGCAACAAGACCCAGCACATGAGCTGCCAAAGAATTATTCCAGTGTATCCACAGGGATGACAACAGATCTCACTACATGAATTCCACTGCTATAGCTGCACAACTCCCTTCCAGCCTTGTCTCCTATACTGGAGGTGTGCTAACAAGGACTGGCCACATGTCACAGAAGCCTTTGGTGTCTCCAGGACACCCCCAGGCAGCTCCAGAAGCCATGGCTCTGCTGATGAATTACAGCTCTGCCCTGGCACAACCGAAGAACCATCTTCCTAAACAAAGCCACCCTCTGCCATCCCCCCTTGTGCCCAGCGAGTTCACTCCCCCAACCCCAATATTGCAGCTCCTTTACACAACTTCTCCTGCACGCAGAGCCCGCTGCCCCACGCTGGGGTACAGTCACTGTGCAAGCTCACCCGGGCAGTGCCAGCACCAACTCTCCCCTACAGCCAGAACGTGCAGACAGGAGATGTCACGGCCAGAGCAGACAGGTGACATCACAGCCCAGCAGCCCACAGGCACCTTCTCTCCATGCTGGTTTATCTTCTCCTGCACCTGGGAGCAGGGGCCTTGGCACAGCCCCTCGCCGGGCCGGGGGCTGGTGCAGACACAGGGTGCTGTGAGGTTTCAACAGGCTGAATGAAACGGTGAAGAAAGATGCTTTTCAGAGGGGGAGGGGAGGCACACACGTACTGAACAAATCATCTGTTTGGAGCGCTGGCTCCTACTTGTTCTCAGTTATATTATTCACTCAAGGGTGGATTAATCCATCACTGCAAAGGAATCTCCTGATCTCAGAGATAAAGGCAACAAGTCATGCACTGACTGTCTGTGGATCCTCCTGGAAATGGCCAGGCTTTCTCATGGCCTTATTTGGGCCGATCTATCAGCTCTCAACTAACAACAAGCAAGGAAAAAAAAAAGAAAAAAGAAATTAAAAACTGAAAACATACCACCTGTCTACAGTAACTTCAAGTGGATTGATCTGGAAGCAAGCAGGGCATTTCAACTCCAAACAATCACTGTTTGTCTCAGAAGGGGCCACATGAACTGTCCCCTTCCCTTGTTTTTGTTCCCCAGGAGAACAACAGTCACCTGGGTCCTTACCATCCAAACTAGCATGGAAAAAACATAAATTTCTTGCAAGATTTTTTTTTTAAAGTGAAGCCTTTTACCCAGATAAATGGTTTCTTTAAGTCACTGGGGACTGGGAAACAAAACCCCCTGGTGCCATCCCACCCCTCTGCAGGAGCATCTCCAGCTAGAGCAGGCTGCACTTGGACAGAAGGTGTCCACACAGAATATAACAGCAATTCCAGGAGGCTGGACATCACCAGCATGTCTGTACTTTGGTGCTTCAGCAGATGCCACAGAGCAATTACAGAGACATTCAGGATCTGTCTGTTCTTCATCTAAGATTAAAGGGGGCTGAGAAGCTCCCCACAGCTCCCCTCTGGCTGGAGCTGGCAGCCACAATGCCCAGGGCTCACCAGCACACAGAAGGTGAGCTGGCAGGGAATACCTGACAGGCAACACAACCCTCATACACCTCTGCAGAGACAAAACACCTGTGAACCCCTCAAAAATGTAAATTTTTAGCTCAGCCTCTTTGCCAAGACTGTTTCAATGACAAGCTGCTCACAGCTCGAGCCTTTTAGTCCTTGTCTTGGCATTTTATAGGTTCACTGCAAAGAAAACCACAGGCTGCGAGGCAGAGCCTCCATACATTGCAAGGAAGGAAGCATTAAACTTCTCTTTGAATTAAACAAATAAGACTCAACCACTTGGTTCATTATCAGATTCAATGGTTGGAGTCTGCGGGGAAAGCTAAACAGCAGAACCCAGGGTATAAATCAAGGACGTGATCAGAGAGACAGGTGAGGCCGAGGGTGTGGTTTCACCTCTCAGCTCAGCCACTGCCAAAGGGATGGTCTCCTTCTCCTTCCCTGGCATGCTCAGCTCCCCTGCCCCAGCTCCCTCCTGCTGCCAAGCTGATGGCAATATCCCAGCCAAGCTGGTCTGGCTCACTCTGAGCTTTAGGGAATTATTTTACCCTTTTCTCATGCTGTTTCTGCGAGCCGGACTGGTTCAAATGGGCATTTCCAGAGGCAGGAGATGGAGGGAGCTGGCCAGAACCCCTCCCTCTCTGCAAGGCACCCACCCTTGGCTCAGCAGCAGAGCAAGCACACAGGATCAGGAGACAGCAAAGCCAATTTAGAAGAAAGTGCTGCCAAAAGGGGCCATCCCCCCACCAGCCCCTCCAGCCCCTCAGGGCCTTCCCAGTCATCCAAGTGGAAGATTTAGCAATTCTAACTGCGGGGCAAGATCCAGGAAAGTTTGGGCCTTGGGTATTTTTTTTTTTTTTTGAAGGGTTAGCTGGAGTCACTCCCCTGGGGCTGCTCCAGTGCTGGATTCCCGCAGCAGGGAAGAGGCAGGAATGTACCTGCCACCTCCTGCAGCAGCGAGTCCTCAGATGGAGCTGTAACATGAAACTGCACCCAAGGAGCTGGGGAGGGGGGAAAAGAAAAAAAAAATAGAGTCCCACCTGGCTAGAAGAGCTCCAAGACATCTCATAGGTATGGAAAATGGGAAAACAACCCACCTTACATGATTGTTTTCCCTCCTGTTGAAAGACAGCAGATATTTCTCACACAGAAAGAATGAGTATGGGCTTAATGGAAATGGCAGGTGGTCTGGATGTACAAGGCTCAGTCCCTTACTGGGCTGAACAAGCATTTCCCTAAAGTGGTCACTGCCACTGGAGAATCAGCATCCCCAGCAGAAAGGGAGAAGTGAGCTAGGGAGCACAAGTGGAAAACTCTGACACAGTCAGCACTGGAAGATGTACTGAGCCATCTACCAAGGAAATTACTGGAAGAACACTCAACTGAAAAAAAGTGAACATACACACACACTGAGAGAGGAAACTATCTAGTCTAGAAATTCTTGGGCCAGCATACTTGGAGATCTCACACTAGCCAAAGTACACAGCAAAGAGGCTTTTGCTGATTTTGCCAGACAAACACCATCCCAGAGCAAATGATGCAGCATAAGGGGACACACAACAGCAGGGTTTGCTCAGGGAGGCCTCCAGGAGAGCAGGAAGTGAGTAGGAAAAGGAAAACACCTGGAGGACCAACCAAATACCAGCCCAAACAACAAAATACGTCCAAATTAACAAAATACGTCAAAATAACAAAATAGTGCACAGAGAACAGAGTTTGGTGCCCAAATACCAGCTTTGAGAGTCAGGATTGAAAGGCAAGCTGCAAGTTCCCATTTAAGAAGGAAATTTGACTAGTTTCACTTGAAACAAAGTTTTCAGCTCAGTCTCCCCTCAGCTGCAGATAGCAGCTGGCTGTGAAGCTCCCCTGCCCACTGAAATGCCAAAACCCAGAGAACTGACAGCAGAGCACTGCAGTGAGGAGGCAGGGGCAGGACTCAGCTCAAGGGAGCCACACACTCGTCAGCAGCTCATCAGCAAGGCAGGAGACAAACACCTGCCTCTACCACAAAGGGCAAGTTTACAGTATCAATTAATTTATACAAATGAGATGCTGTCTAACAAAAGATGTTCAATTTCCGAGTCGCCAATTAAAGCGATTCCATAAAAAACATTACCTGAGATTCCCCTTCCCAGCAGGTTTGTGGGTGAGAACCCACTCAGTTCTCAGGGCTTCTGGCACTAAACCAAAGGTTTTGAAGCCTCGTGGAAGCTCACCAACAGGTTCACCACGTTCCCGTGTCATTTTGTATAGGACGGTGTGCCAAGAGCACAGCACTGCAATGAAACCCCTCAAGAGTCACATCTGTGGACACGGGAATGGGGAGGATGCAGAGCAGGAGGTTTTCCACCACAGGCTCAAAGGCCTGGCAGAAGCAGAGGAGGTAAAGGAGCTCTTGGAGAAGGTGTGAAGAGTGGGTTTGGTGGGTGATATGGGAAATCCAGGTGAAGCTCAATGCCTTTTTACACACAGAATTAGAAACAGCTCACATGACCTGCAGGGAACCTCCTCAATACAGCTCATTCTATGTGCACACAGGTACACCCAGAGATCACCCCTGACCCACAGCTCCTCACACCCAGCCCTGCAAACAACCTGAAATCACAGCAGCTGGCCCTGTACACACCCAGCCACACCAACACCCTACAGGAGAAAGGGCTGTGACTGCACCATCACATCAGAAAACAGCTTTATTCCCAAAATTATTTAATCATCACAGGTTACCCCATTAGTTTGCTGGCACTGAGACTTCATTGGTCTTGCAGTTCATGGCAGTGAGCAGCCACCAATTAATGCCCTGCTCATGGTACACCTGAGGCCTCGTCAGGCAGAGCAGATCTGCTGTGGGACAGGCACAGGGGGATTTATGAGATGCTGGACCCTGACGTGGCTGTGCACTCACAATCCACTGCTTTGCTTCCCCGTTTCCACATCTGCAGAAGCAGTCTTTAAACAAGCCAGGGTATTTTTAAGCTCTGACAGTTAAAATCCTCAAGTGACATCACCTGAAGTCAGAGCACAGCTGCCTTATTCCTCTGGCACACCAGCAAGCCAAAGTAAGCAGGAGCCTCGTTTATGAGCTTACAGCACACCTTGAGATAATGAAAGCACTGGTGGGACTTGCCCCGCAGTCAGGCCTCTCCTTGCAAGGCTTTTTTCCACCCCCTCCTCAGTTTTGGGGTAAAACCCAAGAATTTTAGCACCAGAGCAGCCCAGTGATCCAGCAGAGGGGGCACACAGGGGGGCCAGCCCAAACCCCACTGCCACTATGTTGGGGTTTGGGGGCAAAGAATGCAGAGTTTGGGGGCTTTTCCACCCCCTCCTCAGTTTTGGGGTAAAACCCAAGAATTTTAGCACCAGAGCAGCCCAGTGATCCAGCACAGGGGGCACACTGGGGGGCCAGCCCAAACCCCACTGCCACTATGCTGGGGTTTGGGGCAAAAAAAAAAAAAAAAAACCCACAGAGAAAAAGGATGAAAAATCACCAAGACTGCATGAAGGATGGCAAAAACCAACCCCTCAAGATACTTCCCGTGCTGTACCCGAGCTTGCCCGCCCACACTTCACCTTGCTCACACGGGCACGGCTGTTTACGAGCAGCTTAAGGGTGTAAATCACATTAATCCAGGCGACAAAGCCACATCCCGCTCATCCTCGGGTGAGTTACTAATCCCTCCACACCGCAGCAGTTCCCATCTCACTTCCTACCCCTTGAGGAGGATAAAAAAAATACCTTTTAACATGATAGGTAACTCAGTGGATCCCACCTTCTATCTGAGTCCAGCTTTCAAGCAACTTTGAGCAACAGCCATGGGTCTCCCCACAAACCTGAGGATTTTCTGGGATGCAGACCAAGCCAGTCAGGCTTCCCTCTTCTTATGGAAAGGGGAATACAGGTCAAAAATATTTATTTCTTTTTAATCACTTCATTACCAAGTCCTCCCCACAAGACAGGCTTGCAGCTGCTTCGAAACAGCAGGGCTTGGTTTCAATGTGTTTGACTCATGCTCTCAACACCTATTTTAATTTGGTGGAACAAAGGCATGCTGGCTGTAATTAAGGCAAATAATATCAAGTTCAACAGAAAAGCGTTAAGAAATTGTGCCGGGAAACGTTCACTGCGAATTTTTGGAATATAGAAGGAGCTGGCCATCGCCCGCAGCAACCGCTACCACAAAAGCACTTTTTCTCCTTAAAGCAGCTACGGGCAGGCTGTACATCCCATAAATCGCAACTGTCAAAACACCCGAGTCGGGGGAGACGGAGAGGAAGGCAAAGGGGCTCCACACAGCTCGGCTGGGAGCGCCTGCACCCCAGCATTACCTGCTTTGTTCAAGGAGAACGCCGGGCCACGAAGGAGAGAACCCCGGAGAACCAAAGCTTCCACGCTGCCCTAACCTCGCTGACCGGGCTGGTGTTTGGGTTGGTAAATTGTATTTCTGGTGCATGTGTGAAAGATACAACTCACTGAGTAAACAGCCCTTCAGAGCTGACAGCTTTACAGCCACAGGCTCGGCGCGACTGCTCCTTCCCAGAGGCAGCAAGGCAGTAGGGGAAAGCAGTAAAATAATAATTAAAAAGAAAAAGCTACATAAAGCCATCACATTTACCCTTTCACCAAGCCTTTACACAGTTACGAGGCGGGAGCAAAATAAACATTGCCCGTTTTCTGCCCGACGGTGTGTCACGGCTGGAAAACACATCCCTTTTGGTTTAAAAAACATCAGTATTGGAAACATGGGACAGACGGCTGGAAAGTTCTTCCATTAGAAGGCAGGAGCTATATAATTTATATTTGTTTTTGGCAAAGAGACAGATAAAGCAAGGGAAAGTAATTTAAAATTCAAGAATCGCGTGGCTTTAAGAAGGTAGGCAGCTTAATGCAACAAAAATAATAATAACAGAGATAAGACGTCAGGATGCTTTACAGCCAGAGACCTCAGGCATCACACACCACCTCCTGCCTTAGGGACTGACTTTCCACCGCTCTAATTGCAGAGAAAAGTGACCTTACAGGTTAAAACCATTGAGATTAACCATTTTAAGGCGGTTAAGAGGCTGGACGCGACCCCAAACCCATCCCCTACGGCACCTCCTTCAAGCGGCGCCGCGCTTAAGTGACAAACAGAGCGGAGCGGAGGCGCGTTCGCCGCGAAGCGAGCCCATAAATCAGAGCCGGGCAGCGCGGAGGGCTCGCCCCGCTCCCCGGAGCGCCGAGCACCGGCTCAGCGCGGCGCCCCGAGGGCGCGGAGCGGGCTGACCGCCGGGACCGGCGGTACCGCGCCCCCGGACCGGGCATCCCTGTGAGCCGGGACCGGCGGCACCGCGCCCCCGGACCGGGCATCCCGGTGAACCGGGACCCGCGGCCCCGAGCAGCAGGTGCACTGGGCACCCACGGGACGGGGAAGGCCGGCACCGGGTCCCCTCCCGGCCGGAGTGCCGCCGTGTCCGGCACCGGGCAGCGAGCAGCCGCGCTGCTCCGGGACCGGGCGCTTGTGCAGCCATGGGCGGCCGCGCTCCCGCACCCACGGACCTTGCCGCCTGTCCCCTGTGTGACTGTCACCCCCGGAGCCGGGCACGCCGCTCACCTGCGCGGCCTCCCGGAGCCTCCGCCCCTGCGGGTGCAGAGCCCGGCCCGGCTCGGCTCGGCTCGGCTCGCTCCCACGGAGAGCCCGCGGCTCCCACTCCGGCTCCCCTGCACGCAGGTGTGTGTTCAGAGTCGCGCTGGAGTGAGGGAGTGGCTCTGGCTTTTTCCAAATGCCCCCACACATGCTCCGTGCATCGGCGTTCTCCAGATGATGCCACCAAGAACCCCATACTCAGGCTAAAAATAGCAAAAAGGGGCTTTATCAAGGGCTCGTGGTGTGCCCGAACCACTGACCCCTTCCAAAAGAACCCAAATATGCCCAACATGCCTTGTTTCCTGGGAATTTGCTGTATTTTGGTCACATCCACAAGTGGTAGCTGGAAAGGGATTTATCCCAAGAAGTTTCACCAGGAAAGGCTTCAGCAGCACAAGGACTGCAAAGAAGCACAGTTGCTATGTTTAAAAATAAAGAAAAAATGAGCTTAAAACCTCCCTAAAGAACTAGAGTTGAAATAAAATCTCATGTTTTTCAGACAAACCTGTGAGACCAAAACGCTGCACTACCCTGTGTTTACCAGCCCTAATTTTATCCCTTGGGAGGTTTCCTGTAGGACGTCATTATTTCCACAAGTGTGAAAGGGGAAAAAAGAGAAAGAAAATGAAGAGTAGAAAAATCCTCAACAGATTAAAAATCCCATAATCTGAAGAAAACACCCCAAAATAAAACAAAATCGGGGTTGGCACAGCTGAGGAGTTAAGTGACTTGATTTATGGCAGCTACTGGAAAAGATGAGGGCTTCAGGACTGTTCTCAGCACGGAAGAGACAGCCAAGTCTGGTTTTTTTGGGATAAAAATACTCCAAATGAGGATCATAATGAAGGTGTTTTGCACAGACCAGGGGTGGTGCCAAATTGCAATTTCTCCCTGTACAATTTTTGGGGCGATGTTTTCCCCTCCTTGAGCCCATTTGCATGAGAATGCCCTCTTGGGCAGGAGAATTGCTGCTTAATTAGCGAACAGCAATCACTTTAATTAGCATGTCTCCATGCTCCCTGCTATTTTGCATAGATTCAAATGAGATGCTCATTAGGGAGCAGGCGCCCGGACAAGCTACGCCCTTTAGCCGCTCACTAACCCAATTAACTTCAGCCAAACCGTGCCGGGCCCCGTGCCAGCAGGGATCGGGCTGCTCCCAGGAGGAAGGTGCAGAACCTCTCCTTCAACCTCCTCACTTCCTCCAAACCTGTGAGGTTTCCTTCCTTGGGAGGTTTTTCTCCTTCAAGGTTTTCCTTCTTGCAAGATTTCCTTCCTTGTCAAAGGTTTTCCTTCTTCTAAAATTTTCCTCCGCACAGGGATTTTCCTACATTGAAACTTTTTCCTTCCTTGAAATTATTTCTCCTTCAAGTATTTCCTTCCTTGCAATATCTCCTTCCTTGCCTAAGGGTTTCCTCATCGCAAGGTTTTATTTCCTTGCGAGATTTTCCTTCTTTGCGATATTTTCCCCCACCCAAAGTTTATCCTCCATGTAAAGTTTTCCTCCTTGCAAGCTTTTCCTCCTTGGAGGTTTCCTTCCTTTCAAGGCTTTTCCTCCTTGCAAGTTTTCCTCCTTGTGAAGTTTCCTTCCTCACAAGCTTTTCCTCCATGCAAGGTTTCCCTTCCTCACAAGGTTTGCTTCCTTGCAAGTTTTTCCTCCTTTTCCTGCAAGTTTTTCCCGCTTTTCCTTGCAAGTTTTTCCCGCTTTTCCTTGCAAGTTTTTCCCCCTTTTCCTTGCAAGTTTTTCCCCCTTTTCCTTGCAAGTTTTTCCCCCTTTTCCTTGCAAGTTTTTCCCCCTTTTTCTTGCAAGTTTTTCCTACTTTTCCTTGCAAGTTTTTCCTCCTTTTCCTTGCTTGCTCAGTGCTGGGATTAGGGAGCAGAAATGGGGGGGACACCCCCGAAAAGCACCCTCCCTCCTTGGGGACCCTCAAGCCCTCTCCGTGCCCCTTCCCCCCGCCCAGGTGGGGCCATCATTCCCGGCAGGAGCACGAGGGAATTTGAGGGTCCCCTTTGTTTTTCCGCCCAGCCAGCGTGGTCCCAGCGAGGCTGGGTTTTATTTTATTTCATTTCTCCTGCCCCGTAATCCCATCGTCTTGTCACGGTTCCCCGGGAAGCGGGGCTGCTCCGAACAAAGCCCCCGGAGCATCCCGGGCTCCCGGAGGGGGTTTTGCAGCTGCGCCTCGGAGCGTGACCGATCGGGAATGAGCCTTCGCAGCGCGTCTAATGCCGCCTGGACAGGGAGCCTTTCATCCGCTCGTGGGAGCGAGGCCCCGGCCCCGAGCCCGCCGCTGCCCGGCCCTCGGCGCTGCGGGCCCCGCGGGAGCCGGGCGGCGCTGGGGAGCGAGCCGAGCCCTGTGAGAGCCGAGCCCCTGTGCGAACCCAGTCCTGTGCGAGCCGAGCCCGTGCGAGCCGAGCCCGTGCGAGCCCAGCCCTGTGAGAGCCGAGCCCGTGCGAACCGAGCCCCCGTGCGAACCGAGCGGCTCTGGGGGAGAGAACCGAGCCCGTGCTCACCGAGCCCCGTGCGAGCCCAGCCCTGTGCTCATCGAGCCCCTGTGAGAGCCCAGCCCTGTGCTCACCGAGCCCTGTGCTCTCCGAACCCCTGAGCTCACCCAGCCCTGTGCTCACCGAGCCCCTGTGCTCTCCGAACCCCTGAGCTCACCGAGCCCCTGAGCTCACTGAGTCCAGCCCCGAGCTCACCGAGCCCCTGAGCTCACTGAGTCCAGCCCCGAGCTCACCGAGCCCCTGAGCTCACTGAGTCCAGCCCTGAGCTCACCCAGCCCCTGAGCTCACTGAGCCCTGTGCTCACCAGCCCCGAGCTCACCAAGCCCTGAGCTCACCAGCCCCGAGCTCACCGAGTCCCGAGCTCACTGAGTCCAGCCCTGTGCTCACCGAGCACTGTGCTCTCCGAACCCCTGAGCTCACCGAACCCCCGAGCTCACTGAGTCCAGCCCTGTGCTCACTGAGCCCCGAGCTCACTGAGTCCAGCCCTGTGCTCACCGAGCACTGTGCTCTCCGAACCCCTGAGCTCACCGAACCGAAGAGAAGAGAAGAGAAGAGAAGAGAAGAGAAGAGATGATATGTTGCCTTTAAAGAAGCTGTGTGTCCCCATGAGATTTGCCAGCCCATCATTTCATGCATTGGTCAGGGGGGTTTTGTTGGTTTATTTTCCCCTCAGTCAAAAGTGGCTTTTTGACCCAAACACACGTTTTCATAGCAAAGGGGTTTTTTGGCTGAAAGGCTTTTTATTCCTTATTAAAAAGAAAATTGGTGAGGTTGGTGGGAAGGGTCACTTCTGTAAAACCTCTATTTTTCTTTTAAAAAGCCCCAACTAATCTATTTTGGCTTTTTTTTTTTTTCCCTCAGAAATACCTCTGCGGGAGGCTTTGGGAGTGAATCATTCCCAAAATCCCCTGTCCCACGCCGTGCCTGGTCCTGCCCAGCTTTATCATCTCCCCTGCAGCAAACACCCAGTGGCAACAAAAGAAAATAAGAATTATTAGGAAATACTTTTATTTTTACTTTAATTTTTTTACCAGCAGACTAGAGGGCGATTTTGGCTCATTTTCCTGTATTTTGGCCATTTAACTCTATGGAGCTGCTTTGGCACCAAAAATTGCCTCAGCCTTTAAGAAGGATGAAAGAACCTCCCCATGCAGTGATTGTTGGGTTTCCCTGGGCACTGGGGTTATCTCTGGAAGAACCCAGACTGCTGGGGTGGGACAGAACCCCTGAACCCCTCTAGAGGGTTCTGAGGGTGATAAAA
Source organism: Passer montanus (assembly GCF_014805655.1). Lineage (NCBI taxonomy): Eukaryota > Metazoa > Chordata > Aves > Passeriformes > Passeridae > Passer > Passer montanus. The sequence goes on from NW_024369596.1 coordinate 5,504,410, forward strand.
GGTTCTGTGGCCCCTGAGCTCTCCTCCTGCCCCAGGCCAAGCTGGGATGAGCCCTGCTGAGGCTCTCTCCAGCTTGGTCTCCTGGGCAGACCTTGGGCCCACAATTCAGGCAGCTTATCCTCAACCTTCTCTCTGCATGGACCTCAGTGTTGCAGGGAGGTTGTCTCCACCCTTATCATCCTGGCAGATCCCAGATCAGTGTTGTGGGTGCCTTCTCTCCATCCCTGTCTCCTGAGGGATGTCAGGAGATGCTGCAGGTGCCTTCTCTCCATCCCTGTCTCCTGAAGGATCTCAAATGGGTGCTGCAGGTTCTTTCTCTCCATCCCTGTCTCCTGAGGGATGTCAGGAGATGCTGCAGGTGCCTTCTCTCCATCCCTGTCTCCGGAGGGATCTCTGGGGGTGCTGCAGGTGCCTTCTCTCCATCCCTGTCTCCTGAAGGATCTCAAGTGGGTGCTGCAGGTTCTTTCTCTCCATCCCTGTCTCCTGAAGGATCTCAGGAGGTGCTGCAGGTGCCTTCTCTCCATCCCTGTCTCCTGAAGGATCTCAGGAGGTGCTGCAGGTACCTTCTCTCCATCCCTGTCTCCTGAAGGATCTCAGGAGGTGCTGCAGGTGCCTTCTCTCCATCCCTGTCTCCTGAGGGATCTCAGGGGGTGTTGCAGGCGCCTTCTCTCCATCCCTGTCTCCTGAAGGATCCCAGGTCACTGCTGCAGCCCATCTCCACCTTCTCTGAGCTCCCCAAAACCCAACCCACCACCTCACCTTGCTGCTGGTGCCCATTCCCACCCCAGCTGGACCTTGCTGATGGTGGATTCCTCTCGAGGGGCCAAGACCGTGGTGGAGGGAGGACTGGAGACGGGCGGAGGGGATGGAGCGCCTTCAAAATTGACACCATATGGCTGCTCCTTATCCCCAGGCCCAGTAAATAGGTCTTTCATGCTGGGCCAGTTGCCATAGGAGCAAACACGCAGGAAATATCCCAGATAACTCGAATAGTGGTGAAAACATATGTTTTGGATAAAACCCGGCAGAAAATCGCCCCGTTTAACCCCTCCAAGGCAGTTTTAACCCCTTTGCCACACCTCAGTGCATGCATGCAGTGGGGAAACTGAGGCACGCCGGGTCTGGGCCCCTCCTCAGCTGGCAGTGGGAAATCTGGCAGGTTTTTTGCCATGAAGCAGGATTGCTGTCAGGTTCCCAGTGTCAGCTTGCCTCCTTCTCCTTCTCCTCCACCTCCTCCTCCTCCCCAGAGCCCCTTATCAAGACGGATGGCTGCATGCAAGGCCGTGCGCAAGCATTTTGCTTTGATTTGCCAAGGAATTTGCTTTGCTTTTGCTTTTTTTATTATTTTCCCCTTCTTGTCCCCCCCCTCCCTCTTCTTTTTGTCTCCTTTTTCCAGCCCGGGCCAAACCTTTCCTTATCGCATCTGGCGAGCAGCGGGCCCCCAGCGCTGCCCTGGCCGCCGGCCAAGCGCGGAGCCGACAGCCAGGCAGACACACGGCCAGGTCCCCCCTCTCCTCAGCATCCCATGGGGCTGAGCCCGGAGAACCAACAGCCCTGGCTCCCAGCAAGGGGAAACTGAGGCATGGAGGGCCTGGAAAGCTGCTGCAGGTGTTCCTTCAGTGGCTTCGTGCATCCCTCCGTGCTGCAAGTATCGCGGCGTGCCACAAATGTCCCTGTGCACAGCCAGTGTCCCTGTGTGCTGCTGGCATCCCACACACCCTGAACGTTCCTGTGCGCTGCCAGCATCCCTGCACGCTGCTGCAGACAGCCCTGGATGCTGCAAACATCCCTGTGCATGGCCAGCATCCCTGAGTGCTGCACCCCTGCATCCCATAAACATCCCTCTGCAATCCTAGCATCTCTGTGAGCTGCATCCCTGCATCCCATAAACATCCCTGTGCATGGCCAGCATCCCTGAGTGCTGCACCCCTGCATCCCATAAACATCCCTGTGCATGGCCAGCATCCCTGTGAGCTGCATCCCTGCATCCCATAAACATCCCTGTGCAATCCCAGCATCCCTGAGTGCTGCATCCCTGCATCCCATAAACATCCCTGTGCATGGCCAGCATCCCTGTGAGCTGCATCCCTGCATCCCATAAACATCCCTGTGCATGGCCAGCATCCCTGAGTGCTGCACCCCTGCATCCCATAAACATCCCTGTGCAATCCCAGCATCCCTGTGAGCTGCATCCCTGCATCCCATAAACACCCCTGTGCATGGCCAGCATCCCTGTGAGCTGCATCCCTGCATCCCATAAACATCCCTGTGCAATCCCAGCATCCCTGTGAGCTGCACCCCTGCACCCCACAAACCTCTCTGCACCCTGCAACACTTCCCAGCCCTTTTCCCAGGAGAGCACACTGCTGCTGGGTCTTCCCAGCGCTGCCCGAAGATGGAGCAACCCCGTGGAGCCCTCCCCAAACCCTGCCCCGAGGGCAGCCTGGCAGCAGCCCTGCCCCTGTAAAGGGCTGAAGGGGAAGCCATGGGTGCTGGGATGGGGAAAATCTTGGGAGGGGCTGCTCTGGAATGGCACAGGAGGGATTGCAGCTATGGGGTGCGGATAGCACAGGCCAAAGGGATCAGGGAGAAAGCCCCCAGATTAAGGAGCAGGGGGCTGTGGGGCCAGACCCGGCGGGAGGGGATCCGGCCGACCTGGGATTTCTCCCGGTGCTGTCTTGTAAATACTGCTGATGGGAGGAATGTGCAAGCAGGGAGGAAAATCCCCTTCAGAGCGTCGCCTCACAGCCTCCCTCCCAGAGGGATCAGAGCCCTCCTGAGGCTTCTTATCCTCCCAGTTCTCCTGGGGAATTTTTTCCCCATCTTGATTTTTGCGGGATGCACATCCCCAGCCAGGTGCAGCATCCCTGGCACCCACACATCCCTGCTTCCCACAGCACCCCTGCCAGTGCCACAGCCCTGCCACCCACTGCCCCTCTCCCACTGCCACATCCCTGCTCTGCTGCAATCCCAAACCCATTTCCCCACTTCGACTCCTGTTTTTTGTTTTGCCCCTATTTTTTAATAACCTTTCCCTGCATCTCCCGCCTCCTCCTCCTCTTCCTCCCTCTGAGCTCTGGTTTGGGTTTTGGTGAGGTTTAGCAAAACAAACACGGTCAAACCACCCCCTCCTAATGTGTAAAATCCCTGGAAAAGCCACAACAGCTCCGCAGGGCGGCCGAGGGCTCGCACAAGGCACTGGCAGGCCCCTGAGCTTCTCAGGCAGCCCTGGGAGCAGAGCGCAGCAGATGAAATCCATTTAATTTCCCCCCTCCTTTTTGATGTATTTTCCAGCAGGATATTCCTCGCACGCAGGTCCCCGTGCCCCAGGGGGTTGTTGCTGGGTGCTGAGCTCGCCAAGATGATGCTAAATCAAGGAGGGATCGAAGTGATGATAAAACTCTCCAGGACAACAGGAAAAATGGCATTTTCCCCGCCAGACCCCCTCACCTTCCTCCTCTCCACATCCCAAAAATCCCAGCAGTGGCCAAATGATGCTCAAAAGCCACTTTAAAGATTCAGTTCTCTGCTCTCAGGGGGGATTTTCCCCTCCTCCATGAGCTGTTTTCGCACCTCTCCACCCCAATACTCATTTATTTCACACCTAGAGGTTCCAAAGAAGCAGTCTGGGGGTTGGGGAACTGATTTGGGGGGTTGTAGAATGTTTGGGGTTTTCTCCCTGGGGCATTGGGGGGTTTGAGGGTTCTGCTTTCGACGGTGAGAGCAGCACTTTCTCCCCACCCTGCCCAAGAATGTTTCTGCTGATATTAAACCCGACCCGGAGGCATTTGGAAGGAGTCGACTTCCTCGCCAAGAAAATGACCTCAGCCTTCTGCTTTGGAGCTTTTTTTTTTACCTTTTTAAAGCATTTTTCTCCCTCTCCTGCCTGCCAGGCAAGAGGCACTGCTGGGGCCTCACCGTGTCCCTGGCACCGCTGCCAGGCTGCACCCACAGTGCCAATCCTCCAGCTCACGGTGATTGCTGTAGGTTTTAACTGAAAATTCCAATTTTGAGCAGAAAATTCCAGGTTTTTCCCCACAAAACCCCTCTCTGATACTGGCAGGAGGATCTAGGGGCCAAACCTGCTGCAAAAACCCACCTTGCACCATCCTCTGGGCACGTGATGACCTCCAAAACTCATTTTCCCAATGAAATAAAACAGGGGAAAAAGCTCAAACCAAGAGCTAATGTTGCCCACGATGTTTCTGGAAGGGATTTTTGCAGGAGTTTCCTTAACAGACTCCTCTGCATTTTTGCTTTTATTAATGTGGCGGCATTCCCGAGGCTGCTGCAATGCTTTTGCAAGAGCTAAAATATCTCCTGAGTTAAAAATCCAACAAATCCAGCCCCTCAGGCACCTCCACAGTGGGAAATGCTAAGGAGAGAGGAGGGAAATGCTGGATTTGGGTGTCTTCAGATGGAATGGCTCCAGCTTTAGGGTTTTTTCTCTAAATAAATGTTTCTGTCCTGGAGACAGAGAGCTGATGGGGGCAGTTCAGAAAATAAAAATGCTTCTGGAATCCTATTTCATTTCTAATCCCCAAAAAGCTGATGTTATTGGGAGATTCTCTCATTTGCCCCTAATAATCAGATGGAAAATGTTTCCACCATTCTCCTCTTCCTGAGGTGGTGCATCACCATCCTGGAGCTCCATTGGTACCCCACATCTCCCTCCTGCACCCTGGATTCTGCATTCTGCTCCTTCTATCCTAGAGCTGCACCCTCCCACTGCATCCTGCTTTTGCATCCCACTCCCATTCCCTGGATCAGCATCCTGTGGCTGCCTCCTGCATCCCAAATCCTTCGTCTGCACCGTCAGCCCTGCACACCATGTCCTGCATCTGCATCTTCATCCCTCACCCTGCATCCCACTTCTCACACCCTGCATCCCAAACCCTGTGTCTGTACCCTGTGCCCTGCATCTGAACCTCTCACCCCACATCCTGCCCTGTGCATCCCATTTCTTGCATCCAGCATCTGCATCCCGATTCTTGCAGGCCAAATCTACATCCCAGATCCTGCATCTGCACCGTGAACTGCACGTGCAGCCTTCCTCCCACATCCTCCATCTGCACCTGCATCCAGCCCCCAATCCTGCACCTGCACCTTGCACCATCCCTTGTCCTGCACCTACACCCCAAACTCTGTGTTTGCATTCCTCATGTTCCCACATCTCCATCCCACATCTCCATCCCCATCCCACTGGGCACCAACCCCTGTAGGTCCAGTTGGCCTCACCAGGAACTCCCACCCCTCCCAGGGCCCTGGGTAAGTTCAGCCCAGGGTCCTTACTGGGCCAAACTGGGCCATACTGGGCTGCGTCCATACAGCTGTTCCCTGGCTGTGTCTCATTTTGCCACCTCCCCCAGCCACAGGACAAAACTGCAATGAGAAGCATTTGTGAGGCTGGGTTGGTCCCACCCAGTCCTCCCTTCCCACTGCTCCCCGCTCCCATCCAGGCGTTTCTCCAGAGCAGGTGTGATATGGTGGAGCTGCATTCCCAACCTGGCCTGCCCACAGGGGAGCGGGGAGCTTTCCCATCCACAGGGGCTCTGCTCCCCTCCCCAGCACATCTGGCAGGCAGATGTGGCCAAAGGGCTGGGATCTGCCTCCCAGATGGGGGACGAGCTGCAAAATGTCTGTACAGGCTTGGAAAGCGATAATTTTTTCCTTGGAAGTCTGCATTTCCTGGCTCGTTGCACGCACTCCCCATCTCCAGGGGTGCTGCAAAATCCTGGGCAGAGCTGGGGCTGTGCTGTGGTGCTCTGTGCTGGAACATCCCCTGTCCTGCACCTCCATCCTATATCTGCACCCTAAATCCCATCCTGCATCCCATGTCCTGCACCTCCATCCTATATCTGCACCCTAAATCCCATCCTGCATCCCATGTCCTGCACCTCCATCCTATATCTGCACCCTAAATCCCACTCCAGCATCCACATCCCATCTCCTGTGTCCTGTATCCCAACTCTGCATCCCAAATTCCTTCTGCAACCCATGCCCTGTACATCCTTAATCTGTATTTTATATTCCATGTACATCCTTCATCTGTATTTTATATTCCATGTCCCTCACCACCTGTCCTATATCCCACCTCTGCACCCTAAATTCTACTTCTGTACCCCACGTTCTGTGTATCTGCATCCCATATTCTGCACCTGCCCTTTCATCCCATGTCCCGTGTCCTGCACCCCACACCTGTAACCCCTCTCCTGTGTCCTGCATCCATGGCACATGTTCTGTATCTGGAAAACTGCACTGCATCCCAAATTCCTTCTGCAACCCATGCCCTGTACATCCTTAATCTGTATTTTATATTCCATGTACATCCTTCATCTGTATTTTATATTCCATGTCCCTCACCACCTGTCCTATATCCCACCTCTGCATCCTAAATGCTGCTTCTGTACCCCACGTTCTGTGTATCTGCATCCCATATTCTGCACCTGCCCTTTCATCCCATGTCCCGTGTCCTGTAACCCCTCTCCTGTGTCCTGCATCCATGTCACACGTTCTGCATCTGGAAAACTGCATCTGCCTCCAAAATCCTCCATCCTGCATCTGGGAACCTGTGTCTAAATCCTAAATTCTCTATGTTTCCTAAATCCTGTGTCTGCATCCTGAATCCTGCATCCCACATCCTAAATGCTTCCACAGTCTCTCACAGTGCCCTCCATCTGGCACCCTGTATCTGCATCCCAAATCCTGTGTCTCCCATCTGCATCCTGAATCCTCCATCCTGCGTTCTGCATCTACATCCTAAATCCTCGATCCCCCATCCTGCATCTATGTCCTGAATCTTATGTCCTACACCTGCATCCTAAATCCTTCATCCTGTGTTTATATCCTAAATCCCATGTCCCCATTTACATTCCAAATATTCCACTCCAGACCTGCATCCTGGCTTCTCCACTCTGTGTCCTGCATCCTATGCCCCCCACCTGCATCCTCAACCCTCTGTCCTGCATTTACAACCCCAGTTTTATGTCCCACATCTGCATTCTAAGTTCTCCATCCTGCATTCTGTGCCAATATACTAAATCCTGTGTCCCCATCTAAATCCTAAATCACCCATCCCCCATCCTGCATCTCTGTCCTAAATCCTGTGTCTCGTATCTGCATCCTAAATCCTCCATATCTACATCTGAAATCCTAAGTCTCCACATACCTCCTAAAAGCTCTATCCCACATCTACATTCTCAGTCTTCTATCCCACAATTGCATCCTGGATCCTCCACCCTGTGTCTTGCCTCTTCATCCTAAATCCTGTGTCCCATATCTGCATCCCAAGTTCTCTTGGGATCTGTCCCAGATCCTGTATCCATGTCCCAATCCTATGTCCCACATCTACATCCTAGACCTCGTGTTCCATATCTGAATCCTGAAACCTGCATCTGTGTCCTAAATCCTATGACACCATCTACATCCTAAATCCTCTGCTGCATCCCTAAATACTCCATCCTGAACCTACATCCTAAATCCTGCATCCACAGCCTAAATCCTCTCCCATATCTGCATCACAAATTCCGTTTCACATCCTGCATCTACATCCTAAACCCTCCATCCTGTGCCTACATCCCAAATCCTATGTCCCACATTTACATCCCAAATTCTGTCCCACAACCAACACCTAGATCCTAAATCCTCCATCCCCCGTTCTCCATCTGTGTCCTAAATCCCAAATCCCATGACTAAATACGATATCCTGCATCCTGAATCTACATCCTAAATCCTGCATCCACAGCCTCAATCCTAACTCCTGTATCTGCATCACGAATTCCGTTTCACATCCCGCATCTACACGTATCTGCATCACAAATTCCGTTTCACATCCCGCATCTACACCCTAAACCTCCATCCCAAATCCTATGTCCCACACTGGCATCCCAAATTCTGTCCCACAACCAACACCTAGATCCTAAATCCTCCACCCTCCGTGTCCTAAATCCTGCATCCCATCCCTGAACTCTCCATCCTGCATCCAGCGCCGCATCCCAAACTCCACATCCCAAACTGGGCTCCCAGGATGCTGCCAGGAGCTGGGGGCTGGCAGAACCCGCTGTGCCCGCTGGAGAGCCATGGATTTGGGATGAGGTGGGGCAGAAGCCCCGGGCCGGCCGTGCTGTTGGTTTTGGGATTTGCCACGCTCCGGTGCCTCCGAGCGCGCCGGGTCCCCGGCGGGGCCGCACAAAGGGCGCTTTCAGGGCCCCGCTCAGCACGGCCCCCCCAGCCGGCCACATGGGAACACAAACCTTTTATCCCCTCCGGCTTCCCCTACAGACCCCAAAAGTGGAAAATAATCCTCTCTCCACGGAGTTAAAAAACCAAAAAGGACACTAAAAATTAGGGTTGGAAATGATTCCCATGGGAATGGAGCCTGGTTAACGCACGAGACCGTGGTGGGGCAGCAGTGTCCACCCTCTCCTGAAGCATCCTGGGGAGGTGGGGACGTGCCCATGACCCCCCAAAATATCCCATTTACAGCAGGTAGCAGGTGAAAGATTAATTTGTTTTGACAACGAGACCCACTCATGCAACGAGTTGTGTCCAGCCTCACACCCCTCCACAACCCTCCCTTCCCGAGGCATTCCCAAAGATTTTCTTTTTCATGCCCTCAGAAATATAAATTCCTGGGGGGAATGAACCAGAAAACCCTGTATTCAGCCTAATTATCCCCCCTGGCCGCAATCTGTGATCTCTGGGACAATTAAAAGTGCTTAATCCCAGCTGAAAAGCAAACAAGGTCGGAGCGCGGCGTCTTCCTGCCTTCCCCTGCCCGCTGCCGGGGTCTCGCTCCCCAGCTGCAATATAAATATGCAATTAAAAAATCGCTGCTAATTGCTTCGCCCAAGGGGGGTTCCCACCAGGGAAACAAAAAGGCTGGGGAAAGGGATATTAAAAAAAATAATAATTTAAGAAGGGGTAAAAAAGTAAAAAATGCCATTTTTTTTAGTCCAATAATTAAACAGCGGTGCAGCTTTAGGGAGGAATTGTGGTGATATCTCAGGGTTTGCACCCTGGGGTGGGTTTTTTGGGGGGGATGCTCTTTTTTGGGGGGGATGGGGTTAATCCCTGGCTCTCCTCTCTCGCTCCAGCGCTAACAACCCCTGGCAGCTCTCGGGCTCGTTAGTCCTTCCGAAAAGCAATTAGAGAGGCTGGAAAATGAGGGCAGCCACTGCCCTGAGACAGGGCAGGAATGGGGGGCGGGGGGGTCAGCCCCCAGCCCCTGGGGCGGGTTTAGGCTCGGCAGAGATCCCACACGGATTTACCCCGGCCGAGCAAAGCTGCGCCATCAGCAGGCTCCAGAGGGAACCACCCAGTGCAAGCAACCAGCCTGGCCTTGTGTCTCCCAGGGCTTTATTGAACCTTCAAAACCTAAAACAGGTGACCAGACACCTTCACAGTACTTGGGCGCTGCTGCCAGAGCCCAGCCAGGAGGAAGAGGAGGAGGAGATGGAGGAAGAGGAGGAAGAGGCAGAGAAGGGGCGTGAGGGCTCAGGTGCCGGGCAGCCAGACCTTCTGGGTGCTGACAATGTCGCTGAGCTTGGCCTTGATCTTCAGGAAATGCCTCTTGAACTCCAGGCCGTCGCCCTGCGCGGGGAGAGACGGGGTTGGCATCCCCCTACACCCACCTGCCCCCCTGCCTCCCCTGGCACCCCCATCCTGCACCTGCCACACAGCCCCCACCACCCACCCCGGCCCCCCACACACCTTGGAGAGGCGAAAATCCACCAAAATCCTGCTCTCCATCTCCACCAGGTTCACCTTGAAGATGAGTTTGTTGTTCCTCCTGTCTGTGGTCGAGATGGTGACCTGCACAGGGAGGGAGAATGCCTCAAATTACTCCCTGGTGACCCAGCCCAGGGGGTCCCAGCCCCAGTTCCATGCCCTGAGCCCCACCTGGTTGGTGCAGCTCATCTTCCAGCCGTATCCCATCTTCTCACACACCTCCTTCAGCGCGCGGTAAGAGCCGTCGGCGTCCAGCTTGGTGAAGAACCGCGTCATCCGCTTCACCAGCCGCTGCCACGGGCTCTGCCGTCCCAAAACAACGTTCCAGGGGTCACACACCCCGCCAGAAGGCCACAAACCCCACCAGCTTCCAGCCCCAGCTCTGACACATCCCGGCTTGCGGGGAGGAAATGTTGGAAAGCTGCACCCCCTGATGGCACCGGCCAAGAACCGCATCCCAAACTGCAGAAAGGCTGCACAGCACATCCCAAACTGCAGAAATGCTGCACAGCACATCCCAAACTGCAGAAAGGCTGCACAGCACATCCCAAACTGCAGAAATGCTGCACAGCACGTCCCAAACTGCACAAATGCTGCACAGCACACCCCAAACTGCAGAAATGCTGCACAGCGCATCCCAAACTGCAGAAAGGCTGCACAGCACACCCCAAACTGCAGAAATGCTGCACAGCACATCCCAAACACTGCAAAGTTGGCCCCTAGTACCATAAAAATGCTCTCTAATGACAAATATAGGATGCAAAGTTGCACCCCAAAGGTATAAACAGTGCAATGAAGGACCCTGATATTGTAAATTGGATGTGAAGTTGCCTCCCAAATGCTGCAGAGCTGTACCCTGGAACTGGAAAGTTGCATTTTATTACTCAAAATACTGCAAAATTGTGCTCCAAATACCACCAGGTGCACCCTGAGCTGACAAACCTTGCCCAGCAGCACCTCAATGCTGCCAAGCTGCTCCCTGATATTGTAAATCAGATGAGAAGTTGCTCCCCAAACACCACAGAGCAGCCCCCAAACCACTGCACAAAGTGCACTCTGATGCCATGAATGATTCACATTTGCACCTCAAATCTTGGGAGGTGGCACCCCGAGATGATAAAACTCACAGCTGCATCCCAGCCTTGTCAAGCTGCTCCCTGATATTCCATATACAGCAAAGTTGCTCTTCAATGTGGTATTTATGATGCAAAGTTGCACCCCAATATTTTACACAGCACACTGTTGCACCCCAATGCTGCAAATCAGATGTGAAACTGCCCCTCAAGTCCTTGGCAAAGTGACAAACTGACACTAGAAGTATTGCAAATCTGCACCCCAAATCCTTCACCTGACACCCTCAGGTGGTAAATATTCAACAGCCACAGCCCCAACTGCTGCTCCCTAATATTGTAAATACAACAAAAGTTGCTTCTTAATCACACATATCTAAGGCAAAGCTGCACCCCAGTAGTATAAAAGGTGCAGCACTTGATCCTGATGTTGTAAACTGGATGAGACTGTCCCCCAAATGCTGCAGAGTTGCTCCCCAAGATGATAAACCTCACCCAACCACACCCCAAACATTGCCAAGCTGCTCCCTGCTGTTATAAATACGGCAAAGCTGCTCCTCATTGCCACATGCATGATGCAAAGCTTCACCCCAATTTACACAATGCAACGTTGAACCCCCAGTGCTGTAAACTGGACATGAAGCTGCCCTCAAACACCCCAAGGCCATGGCGAAGTGTCACCCTGATACTGAAAATAGTGAAAAGCTGTGCCCCAAATCCTGCAAACTTGCACCCCAAGGCCATGGCAAAGTGTCACCCTGATACTGAAAATAGTGAAAAGCTGTGCCCCAAATCCTGCAAACTTGCACCTCAAGCCATGGCAGTGTCACCCTGATATTGAAAATAGTGAAAAGCTGTGCCCCAAATCTTGCAAACTTGCACCCAAGGTGATAAATAACAAAAATTTACACACCCCAATTTACACAATGCAACGTTGAACCCCCAGTGCTGTAAACTGGACATGAAGCTGCCCTCAAACACCCCAAGGCCATGGCGAAGTGTCACCCTGATACCGAAAATAGTGAAAAGCTGTGCCCCAAATCCTGCAAACTTGCACCCCAAGGCCATGGCAAAGTGTCACCCTGATACTGAAAATAGTGAAAAGTTGTGCCCCAAATCCTGCAAACTCGCACCCAAGGTGATAAATAACAAAAATCTACACATCCAATATTGCCAAGCTGCTCCCTGACATCCCCCAGCAGGCAAAGCCGCACCCCAAGCACCACAGAGCAGCCCCCACCCACTGCAAGGTGCACCCTGACACCATCGCCGATGCCGAGCTGCGCCCCAAATGCTGCCAGCTGAAATCCCAGGAGGATCAACCTCGCCCAGCCGCGTCCCAAGCACCGCGAGGCAGCATCCCGACGTGCCAGGTGCCCCTGCAGCCCCTGACCTGGGAGGAGCCTGGGGTGCCCAGGAGCTGGCTGTTGACCAGCATGTGCTCGGGGCAGGCGGGCTGCGAGAAGCTGAAGCCCTGCACCAGCTGGTCGATGCTTCCCGTGCCACTCTCCCAGGGCATCCCGCCCGTGCCGGGCTCCGGCTGTGACGTGGAATAGCTTGCCTTGTCCTCACTGCAAGGCAAGGGGGGACACAAGGGTTAGGAGTGCTGGAGAGAGCTGGATGTGGGAATTGCATGGGATTTTGCAGGATCTGGGTCGATCACAGGGGTTGTGCGGGGTCTCCACCCCACCAGCTCCTGGAGAAAGTGCCGGGAAACGTGCAGGGAACTGCAAACGCGCGTGGAGGGAAGCAGAGGCTCACCCCAGCGCTCCCTTCACGGGGGAGAAGTCTGTATCGGATCGGATGTGCTTGGAGAAGCCTCCAGGGGAGTCGGTGACCCCCCCCGAGGAGAGCCGAGCCCGCTTGACATCTGCAAAGGGACAGGACACCAGATAACCCCCAAACCCGGGGGTGTGAGCGCGCTCCCCCGCGGGCCCTTACCCTTTTTGAGGGGTCTGCTGTACCACCGGTCCTTCTGGATGTCAGGAATGGTGATCCTCGCCGTCGGGCTCTCCGTGAGGATCTTGTGCAGCAGTGCTGGGGGAGACGAGGGGGTGGAACACAATATGGTGTGTGTGTGGATATTTGTGTGGATATTTATGTATGTGTTCAGGGAGCTGCTGGGTGCCAGGTGCTTACCCAAGGGAGCGGAATCAATCTTCTTCCAAGGTGGGAGGTAGGTTTTCTTCTCCTTCCAGTCACTGTACTCCTGGCAGCTGTCGCTAGGCTGGTCCCAAGGCAGCTCTGCCAGGAGACCCCACTGCTCTCACCCCCCAGTGCCACAACCCCCTGGGCACACCTGTGGCACCATGGGGACATGGTGTGCCAGGTGATCCTGCCCTGCCACGCATCCTGTGTGCTCCCCATGCATCCCAAACCCCCCTGTGCATCCCATGGCTTCTCACACATCCTGGTGGAGGCGAGGAAGAGGAAGGGAGAAGGACAGGACAACACCCAAATCCCTCCATCTTGTCCCCTGGATCCCCATAGTAAAATTCTTCAAAATTCCACCTTTCACCCTGTGACAACTACTGTTATGCTATCTAAACTCTGTGACCTTTAATTCTTCATACAGAGGTGGCAATTTGTTCCATGGGTCGAACTCAAAGCCACAGGGATCTTTGGCTGCATGCCAGGGTCTCCAAACCCCCTGCCAGGGCTTCAAAGCCCCCTGGCTGGGGCTTGGATCATCCCAGAGGATCAGGGGGATGTCCTGGGTTCTGACAACATCCCATACCTCTCTATGCATCCCAAACTCCTCCTATGCATCCCACACCTCTGCCTATCATACACCCCCCACCAAACATCACATACATTCCCCTTCTGCAGCCCTCTATTCCCTCCGTGCATCCCTATGGATGTTCCAGACATCACCCTCCATGCATTTCCCATCTCCCTTATGGATCCCACACCTTCCATCTCTGTTTCACACATCCCTCCCACCTCATGTGCACCCCCTCCCCATCCCATACATCCCCTGGTGCACTCCAGGCACTTCCCCTCACACATTTCACCCGTGCACCCCTTCTGCATTCCACACGTACATCCCTGCACATTCCACAAACACTCCCTCGTGTCCTCTGCACCACTCCTGCACTTCCCCCACACCCCCTGAACACGTCACATGCATTCCATCCATTCCCATGTTCCAGCCTCCACAGGCCATATATCACTCCCTGTGAATTCCATCCATCCCAACATTCCCACCTCCAGCCAGCATGGCCATCAGCACCAGGTCACCTGCTGGGAATTCCATCCATCCAACTCAGCATTCCCACTTCTGGCCAGCATGGCCATCACCCTCTGTGAATTCCATCCATCCCAACATTCCCAGCTCTGGCCAGCATGGCTATCAGCACATCACCCTCTGTGACTTCCATCCATCATCCATCCATCCATCCATCCATCCATCCTCCCACCCACCAACCCATCATCCACCCTCCATCAATCATCATCCCTCCCTCCCAGCACTCCCACCTCCGGCCAGCATGGCGGTCAGCACCACGCCGCAGGCCCAGACGTCGACGGGCTCTGCGCGGAACTCGCGGCGCCGCAGCAGCTCGGGGGCCACGTAGGGCAGGGTCCCACACATCTTGTTCAGCAGCCGCTCCCGCCCGTTGTGCCGGAACACCGTGGCCAGGCCGAAATCCGAGATCTTCAGGTTGTCTGGGCCCAAGCAGAAGCAAAGCCAAGTTAAAACTTTAAATCAGAAGTCAAAATTAACCCACCCCACCCAACACAATTAATTTAAAATGTTAAGTTCAAATTTAAACAGAAATCAAAACATAAGTAAAAAATTATTTATTAATTCAAACTCAAAATTTGTTAAAAAAATTGAATTGAAAATAATCTAAAATAAAAATTCAAGTTAAGATTCTAATGTTTTAAGTTTAAAAGTTGAACTTAAATTTTGAATTAAAATACAAATAAAGTTAAAAGAAGAAATTCAAACTAGAATTTAAATTTAAGGTTCTAAAGTTCTAGGTTTAAAAGTTGAACTGAACGTTTGAGTTAAAATACAAACAAAATTAAAAGAATAAATTCAAATCAGAATGCAAATTCAAATAAAAGCTTAAATTAAGAAATTAAGCTAAAAAATGGTAAAAACTTTAAGCTAAATTGTAAAATTGTAATATTTAAGTGAATTGTAAAAAATTTAAGCTAAAAATGCACAGTAAAATTTAAATTCAGAATAAAATTAGACCCTTACATTAGAAATTGAAATGCAAAATATAAACATTCAAATTAAAGCTTTAAATTAAACACTCAAACAAAACAACACAAATTAAGAAATGAAAACTTAATGGAGGTCGGAGAGGGACAGGCCTGCCCCTGCCGCCCCACCTCGCTCGTCCAGCAGCAGGTTCTCCGGCTTCAGGTCCCGGTGGGTGATGCCAATGCTGTGCAGGTACACCTGCGAGGGGAAGGGTCAGTGCCACGTGGGAGTCACGGCAAGGGTCAGGGGTCAGCGAGGGTCAGCACTGTGTGGGAATCATGGCAAAGGTCAGCACCATGTAGGAATCATAACAAGGGTCAGTGCCATGTAGGAATCACGGCAAGGGTAAGGGGTCAGCATGGTGTGGGAATCATGGCAAGGGTCAGCACCATGTAGGAATCACAGCAAGGGTCAGTGCCATTTCCCATGTGGGAATCATGGCAAGGGTCAGAGGGTCAGCACTGTGTGGGAATCATGGCAAGGGTCAGCACGGAATGGGAACCACAGCAAGGGTCAGCACCATGTGGGAATCATGGCAAGGGGCAGAGGGTCAGCACTGTGTGGAAATTATGGCAAGAGTCAGAGGGTCAGTGCCATGTGGGAATCATGGCAAGGGTCAGAGGGTCAGCACTGTGTGGGAATCATGGCAAGGGTCAGCACTGTGTAGGAATCACAGCAAGGGTCAGTGCCACGTGGGAATCATGGCAAGGGTCAGAGGGTCAGCACTGTGTGGAAATTATGGCAAGAGTCAGAGGGTCAGTGCCATGTGGGAATCATGGCAAGGGTTGGAGTCAGCACTGTGTGGCAATCATGGCAAAGGTCAGAGGGTCAGCACCATGTGGGAATCACAGCAAGGGTCAGAACCGTGCAGGAATCACGGCAGAGGTCAGCGCCATGTGGGAATCATGGCAAGGGTCGGTGTTGTGTGGGAATCACAGCAAGGGTCAGGGGTCAGTGCCATGTGGGAATCACGGCAAGGGTCAGTGCCGTGTGGGAATCATGGCAAGGGTCAGGGTCAGCACCGTGCGGGACTCGCTGCTGGCACCCGCGGCACGGCCGCCCCCGGCACTCAGCACTCACCACGCCGGCAATCAGCTGCTGGAAGAACCGCTGCGCCTCCGGCTCTGGCATCCCGACATCCGGCTCTGCACGTGGGGAAGAAGAAGGGGAAGAGCAGTCCTCAGCCGTGTGGGGATGGCAATTTAGATGCCCCACGGCCCCCGGATCCCCGGTACCGCCGGGCCGCACCGATGCGGTCGAAGAGCTCTCCGCCGCGGCAGTACTCCAGGAACAGGTACTGCGTGGCCCCCTCCCGCCGGTGCCCGTAGAACCGGACGACGTTCTCGTGGTTCAGCATCTTGTTGATGCAGATTTCCTTCTTGATGTTCTCCGGGCACTCGGCCGCGCGCTTCATGTCCACGATTTTCACGGCCACGGCCTCCTCAGTGCGGCGGTTCACGGCCAGCTGCACCCTGCGGCGGGCAGGGTCAGTGCCGGGAATGGGCACGGGAATGGGCACGGGAATGCTTCCCCCAGAGACGGGCAGCAGGCAGGGAATATTGCCGCTGGAGACAAGGACCGGGCAGGGAATGGGCAGCAAATGGTGCCCTGGAGACGGGGAGCGGGCAGGTGCACGATGGGCACACAGGGGTGCAGGGGGCACACAGAGCACATGCCACGACCGGAGAGTGGGCAAACAGTGGGCAAACAGTGGGCATGCTGCCCTGGAGACGGGGAGCGGGCAGGTGCACGATGGGCACACAGGGGTGCAGGGGGCACACAGAGCACATGCACCGACCGGAGAGTGGGCAAACAGTGGGCATGTGATGGGCGAGTGGTACGGACTGGGCAAACACTGGGCACACACGGCCTGTGATGGCCAAGAGAGAGCAAAGAGCGGGCATGCAGAACCCCGCAGGGACAAGCAGGGGGTGCGCAAGTAGCACACCATGGGGGCAGAGGGGACAGCGGCCGCGCAGGGCGAGGGCAGGGCAGGGCAGGGCCGCGCAAGGGGCAGGGCAAGGGCGTGCAAGGGGCGGACCCGGCCGGCAACAACCCCGCGCCCCCCGGCCCCGCCGCACTCACTCGCCGTAGGCGCCTTCGCCCAGCGTCTGCACCAGGTCCCAGTCCTCCACGAAGGGCACCGCCATGCCCGGCGCCGGGCCCGCTCCGGGCCGCGATCCCGGCCCCGGCCCCGGCCACGCCGCCCGTTCCCGCCAGAGCCGCCAGCCCCGCCCCGCCCTGCGCGCGCACCCCACAAGCCACGCCCACAACCGCACAGGCCCCGCCCTCACCCG
>NW_024369596.1:5522830-5680829 GCF_014805655.1 Passer montanus
GCCCCGCCCTCACCTGGAATCCCGCCCCCCGCCCCTATTCCCATTTACTATTCCCATTTACTCGATTAAAAGCGGCCAAACGGCCCCAAGGCCCCTCTGACAGAACGCGGGGAGAAACCCACCAAATTTATTTTTATTTATTTGTATTCTTCACAATTCCTGGTCAATCAGCCCCGTGAGAGCCGCAGTTCCCGATTTGGCGACGGCTCCGTGTGTATATAAAAATCACTCCCGGCAGGATGGGGCGGGCAGGGTCCTCCCGCCGCTGCCTGCGCTTACAAACGGTATAAAACACACCCGAAACAGCCCCCCTGGAAACCCCACCTAACCCCAAATCTCTGCTGCACAGGCAAGGCTGGGTCAGTGCGGTGTCTGGCATGGACAGTGCTGGCTCCTCTACGTCCTCGACAACCCGCGGTTGTCCAAATCTTTCACCTGGGCAGTAAAAGAAGGTCCATTAGGTAGAATTCAGTTTTTCCCCAGCTGGGTGGGTCTGGGCTCGCTCTGGTGCCATACCTTGTATATTCGGACCAGCCAGTGCTCTGTGGTGTACGCCTCCTCCAGCACGTCCAGCTCAAAGTCCTTGTTGCCGATTTCGGCGTTCCTCACGCGGTCGTAGCCTGGGGGTCGCTCTAGGAGAGGACAGAGCTCAGGCAGCGCTGCTGCATCGCCCCCCAGAGAGGTCAGGGCCCCCCAAAAGCAGCGCCACGCCCCGGGGGTGACTCAGGGACTCACTGGCCTCAGTGTAGACCTGGCCGAAGCGGTAGTAGCACATCTTGTACATGAGGCAGTTGAGCAGCACCGGCGAGCCCTCGCGGTCCACGCGGAACTCCCCGGTGGGGGTGTAGTAGTCGTGCTCCTTGATGTGCCGGCCCGTGTCCGTGCTGCCCCCGATCCGCACCATCCACAGGAACTTGTTGATGTCTGGCAGGCAGAGGGGTGGGGGGCAAAGGAATGAGGGCTTGAGCTGATTTGGGGGCCCAAGAGCAAGAAGTTGGGATGAGATAAAAGAATGAGGAGCCAAGTTGAGCTGGGGCCCAGGAGGGAGGGTTGAGGTGATATGGGGGGGCAAAAGCAAGGTTGAGTTGAGGGAGAGCTCCAAAGAGGAGCATTCTGGCCCCGCTGTCACTCCACAGCCCCAGCTGGAGGTGGGATTCTGCCACCAGCACCCGCAGCTGGGTCTGACCGCTCACAGCAGGCTCTTACCATCCGATGAGTACCCGGTGAGGCCGCCAAAGATGACCAGCACGTAGCTGACGTCCAGCTCCCTCATGATCTCGTAGGCTTTCTCCTCCGTCGATGCCATGGCCTGGGGCAGATGTGGTGTCAGCCAGTGCTGACGTGGCGCCCAGAAAGGCTGGCCAAAGGGAGGGAGGGAGGGACCCACCTGGCCGACGCGGGAGATGTGCGTGTTGTTCCAGGTGTTGTTGTCCACCAGGATGGTCCGGTTGGCCATGGCAGTGATCTGGTACCCGTAGTCCCACCAGGACATCACCTTGGCGTCCTGCACCGAACAGCGGCCGGGTGTCAGTGCCTCGCTGGGCAGTGTGGGGTGCCCAGGGCCCCGGCCCCCCGTACCTCCGGCGTGTTGTGCCGCAGCCAGTAGTAAGCTTCTCGGAAGTCATCGAAGATGATCCTGCTGCCATCGCCGCCACGGGCAGACAGAACGATGGAGGGGGAGGAATAGGCCTCGCTGGTCACCCAGGTGGAGTGGAAGGTGTAGGTGATCAGGAAGAACGCCATGACCAGGATCATGCCACTGGCAACCTGTGGGAACAACGCAGGGTCTCGGCACTGGGAGGGATGGCGCTGCCAGCCTCCCGCGCTCAGCCCATCAGGACCAGGTGCCCTCCTGAGCCAGCCTGGCGCTCACCTCATTTTTAATGGGGTAGGTGGAGTCTTGCTGCTTTTTGCTCTTCTTGTCAGGCCGGCTGATATCCAGGTTCTTCATGTAGGTGGACAATACCTGAGAGACCCCAATGCCAGACAGGATGCACATCACCGGAGCCAGCACCAGCATCAGACGCACCTATGGCAACAGCAGAACTGTTGGAAAAGGAGTCCAGCAGAAATCCAAGGGAAGGGAACTGGATGCCATTCCTAATCCAGCACCTCAAATTCAGTGGATATATCAGCCTCAGGATAAACCTGTGGCTGTTTTTTTTAGTGGGGAGCTGCCACCATCCCAGGCATCCCTGAGGGAAATTCCCTGAGGTGCTCAAAATTGGCCCACATGGGAAACTGAGGTCACTTCAGCAATCTTAGGCAGAAGCAAGGACTGGTAGCTGCCTCCACACCAGAATTCAACCACATTTAGTGTTCAGGGTGCCACAGGAAGAGAGGAAATGGGCTAATTAGCGACTGTTTGGCACCAGTCCCTGCTTGAAAACCCAGAGAATTTGTTTGAGATTGCACTGGGTGCTTGGCTCTGGGAGATCAGGAACACTGACCAGGCAGAGCTGGCCCCAGGGACACGAGTCACACCCAAACCACTGAGTTTTGCAACTTCACCTTCCCTCACTGCAGAGGGATGAAACAAAACCACATTTATGGATGGGAGAAAAGCCCTCAGGGTGAAAGAATCATCACTAAGTTCAGAAAAACAAATTAAATTGTTATGAGCACTCGATGGCAGTGCTGGTGCCCGCAGCCCTCACCATGACAGCTGAGAAGTACATGCTGGTCACGCCGTACATGATGATGAAGATACGGGCATCCGAGAGGTTGCTGAAGCAGTAGTAGAGACCAACTGTGAGGGGGGAGAAAAAGGGGTCAGGTTCAGCTCAGAGATGAAGTAAAACCAGGCTCTGAGGGATGCAGAGGGACACAGCAGGCTCAGCACGACAGAAGAGGCAGGAAAATCCTCTTGTGGACTAACTCAGGGTCAGGAAACGCACCTGGGAACATGAAAACAAGGAGCTGCAGGTCGAAGTAGTAGGAGGACCAAGTGGTGGGCTGGTGCTCAGAGACAGAGGCGATGATGGGGATGTTGTTCTTGGCATAGGAAGGGTCCAGCAGGGAATAGAAACGCCCCGTCCATGGGGAGATTTTCCCTAGGAAAGTGGAGAAAACAAATCCTCTTTGGATCCAGCAGAGTATGGGCAATGTTGACACAATGTACTCTCCCAGGGAAGCACATGTGAGGCTGGATGAGTGATCCCAGACCTCATTTAGAATCTCTACTGCTCAAACCTGCCATTTTAGAAAGGAAATGCAATGCAATTTCACTCTAAAAAACTCCTCCCTGCCCAACCTCTACCTTTAGCGTTTCTTTGCTACTACAGAGCAACAACCTGGTGCCCCCAGAGTTTCTGCCCTCCCACCTTATAGCTGCTGTTTAAATATTCCTTGCTAGTGCACACATTTGGGCAGGTCCCAACCTCCCCCTTCAAGGGAACTCACAGGCACTGGCACCACAGTAACATGGAGTTAGGATGGACAAATTTCATGCCTTTGGAAGCAAGAAAAGAAAATGAAACACCTTTGTAATGGCCACAGCCTCGGGCTACCTGTGAGCATCAGCACAGCCCCGACGGAGAGGAGGACGAAGCCGACCAGGGAAATGACACTCCTGAAGAGGATTTCAAACTGCTGTGGGTTCAGCTTGCTCCGGAGGTAGTCCACGAAGGCATGGATCTGGCACAGGCCAAAGACTCCAAGGGCAGCCATGTGCTCCGAGGAGAGGACAGGCTGGGAGTGGGGCACAGCGTGGTCAGACACAGATGAACAGCAGCCATTAATGGCTTTTTCCACAAATCACTGCCTGGCACAATCTCTGCCAGCCACAGGAAAATGTTCAAATGTCCCCTCCCTGTGACTGGCACAGCTGGCACAAGTTCTTTTCCTGCTTTGATTCTGATAAGAATCCATGTGGAAAATTAACCAGATTTTCTTGAAAACACGAGCTGAGCAGCCTGATTCCTGCCATACCAAGACACACATGGCATGAATGCTTCCTTCACCAAAACCAAAGATATTTTTATGAAAGACAGAGGTGATGGGAGGGTTATTAGGAGCTTTGAAAATCATCCAGCACAGTCAAAAGCTCATTTTGCCAAAGGTGGCAAGGATTCAGCATAACAGAAGCTGGAACAAGGAGTGAGCACCCACTCATAATCTCATTGATGAAGGCAAGAAGTAAAACCAGGTGTCAGCCCCCTGCTGCTCTGTTAGAACTCATCCCCAGGTCTGCAAGCCCTCCTGGTGCCCACCTGGAAGCCAACAAAGGAGATCTGCATGGAGAGGATGGTTCCCAAGCAGTAGACTGTGCAGTAGGCTACGTAGATCCTGTGGGAGAAGCGCCCGGTGAGCATCAGCACCAGGACGTGCAGGGGGATCAGGTTGATCAGGAAGACGTAGCCACCCCACGAGGAGACCTGAGAGGATACAGAGCAGACACACAGCCACGAGTTCCAGGACTGAACAGCTGCAGAAATCAGGTGAAACACAGAGGTTTAGCTGTCCTGGGTTCACAGGCAGGATTTTTACACAGCAGCAATACCAGCTGGAATCTGCTCTATCTTAGAGCATCCTCCACACCACAACTGCCAGAAACATGGATTTTTCAACACTACTAAGAACACCTCACACCAAACCTGCTAGTTTTGCAGGAAGGACCCATTCCCTTTCCACCTCCATAGAGGTTCTAGCTCTCTGGACACACTGACACAGCACACCATGGCTTCCTGGTGAGTGCACCCAGACAGATCTCAGAGTCAGGCTTAGCCCAGAGCTGGGAGAAGGGACACTCACCATGTAGAAATAGGCAAGGGCACACATGGCTGCCCAATAGATGGAGCCAGTTTTGACAGCCTTGATCCACATGTAGTAGGTCAGGAGCATGCAGAATATGGCAATACCTGTGGAAGGACCCAGAGCTGTTAATGCCATCCCTGGGGCACGGCAGAGAACTCAAGCCATTAAAAACAGATCTGTAAATACTTTTGTTGCTCCATCACACAAAGAGCCAGGCCTGGGAAAAGCATTTGCTATCTGGTTTCTAGAGTGAAACACTGTGGAGTTTGTGTCTAACAGCTCATGTGGCTTCTTCCAGCCACACCAGCTGGAAGAACTCCTACACAGCCCCCAAAAGCCCAGCTCCAGCAAAGGAGCCAGGATCCTCCTCTGCCCCAGGCAGTGCAGTGAGATTGCTGCCTTTGCCAGTCCCAACGTCACTGCTGGAACAGGGATAAAAGCACACAGGAAATACAGCAGCTCCAGTTCCAGGCAGAGTTTGGGGAGATGACAAAACCCCTTCTGACTGGCAAACAAGGATACTGGAGTAAACTCACTGCCAGAGCTGGAAGACACTCCCTCTACTCCACAGCATGGCCAAAAACCATCTCTGATGGGTTAGGTTTGTTCAGTACAAACCTAGCAGGGATCACCAGGAAAGGACAGAGCCTCTATTGTGTTCTGCAGCATTTTCCAGCACTGCTTTCCAGCACCCAACAGTCCTTAAAGGTTTTCCTGAGGATCACAAACTCACCTTCATTATCATAGGAGCCAGCAACAGACCTGGAGATGTACCCAGGCACTACAGCAATCATGGCAGCAGCAAGGAGTCCTGCCCCTGCATCCTGGGAAAAACAGCCAGGGAAAAGACATCAGGGTTTAGGGATTTTATTACTCAAAGGAATAAAAATAGTGCACGGAAACAAAATTTTCAAACAGATCTACCACTTCCAAAAAGGCTGAGGTTTTGAGGAGTGTGGTGGTCACCTCCAAACCTCTGAGCCAGCTGCCCTCCCAAATGGCAAACAGGTCCTGCTCCTCTGGAAAGCCAAAGCCTGTGGGGCACACCTGCTGGCCTGTACCTTGAGCTCTTTGGTGAGGTGGTAAGTCACGATGGTGGTGAAGGAGGAGAAGAGGGGAGCCAGGAACACGCAGACGTTACGGATGTCGATGGTGATGTGGAAGAAGTGCAGCACGTGGTAAATCGCTGCTGATGTGATCATCAGGCCTGGGGGTGGAAATGGCACCATTATCAGGGTGCTCCAGACTCACCAGGAGGGAGCTGCTGCCAGGGAAGCATCCCCTGGCTGCCCTCTGTGCCAGCTGGCACTCATGGCTGCAGTCCCTACCCCAATTTTCCCTCACACAGGTGCATTTCACTTGGCTAAAGCTTCACCTGGGTAAATGGTTCCCCCGATGATCCTGCCCAGGGGGTACCACGCTCGGTCATCAAACCAGTTGTGGAATTTGTAGAAGCCCTCCTCAGCCAGGAAGCGGGTGGTGCGGTAGTTGAAATACCTGTAAGGGTGACAGGGTGTGACAGCACTGTGGGGGCTGCTCCCGTGTGCTCCCTGCACAGAGAACTGGCCCACTTTCCCTCAGCTGCCCCAAACCTCAGCTGCAAAGGTTCATTCCTCCTCCCAGTGGGCCTAACAGCACATTCACAAAGGTGACAGTGTCCCTTGGGACTGATTCAGTCAGCAACAAGCTTGGGACACTGACACAAATCCTACCAGGAGCTCTCTCCTGCTGTGCCCAGCTCTGGAGTGAACACCTCCCAGCAGAAAAGCAATGGGAGGTGATTCTTGGATCTGGGTTGCAAGAAGAGCCCTGGGTACCAAGTGAATTTGGGTGTGGAAGAGAAAAACCAAGCTGTACTGAAACATGTCCTCCAAATCCCACACCCTCAACGGGGATTAACTTGAGCCTGGCACCATCACCTGAGTTCTGTGTGCTCCAGAACAGGAAAAGCCCAACAGGCCCCCAGGAGATGAGAAAACAACACTTACGGGTCAAACTCATGGATGACACTTTCAAATCTTAACACGGAGAAAAGTCTCGTGGAGAAAGCTGCAAACACAGAGACGGGGCAGAGTGAACCCACAGAGCTCACAGGTTACCCCTGGTTCTCCTGCCCCAGGAGCCACCCCTGAGGGCACAGACTTACACAGGACAGCTGCCATGGACAGGATGAGGAGCTTGAGCAGCGTGTCCTGCTTCTCATAGGAGAGCCGGAGAAAGCCCAGCTTGGTCATTTTCACATCAAATGCAGGGCCCGAGATCCCTGAACGCCTGGACACAATCAGGAAGATTAAAAGTCTTTAAAGCCTCCACGAGCCTTAGGACTTTAAATCCCCCCCTCTGGCCCAGCCTTCACCCCTGCCAGGTGCTTGTGCCTCCCCCCAAACCCCTCACCTGCTGTCCTGACCTGACTCCTGGCTGGTTTTCCTTTACAGAGCCCAGAACCTCTCCGGGGCAGAGGACGTGCCTGTTTCTCTGTGCACAGAACAAAACCACACTGTAAACTTGAGCAAAACCCCTGCCCTCCCTCTGGACGCTCTCTGAGCATTAACCATCACCTGCAAGCAAAGCACAAAAAGTATAATTTATGCAGAATGCAAGAAATGGGTGCTTTTCCTCACACACAGGAGATATGAACAGCTCCTGGTTACTCCCTCCCAGTTTGGATCACTCATGTCAAATATATATATATATATGTATGTATGTATATATGCCAGCAGTTTGTTAATGCAGACCAGGACAGTAAATTAGTTTTGCTCACACCAGACAATGTGGCTGTTTAATTCAACTTCCCTGATGGGAGGAAAAGCCACAGAAATCCTGGGGTTGCACACCAAGGAAGTGACACTCTTACTGAAGAATCACAGCTTTAACATCTTTCTACCTTGAAAACACTCAGATTTCTTCAGACCGTTTCTTGCCCAATCAGTCAGGAAAAGCCCTCGCACTGTTCGGGGCAGGCCGGGCCCGGGGTAAATGTGCAGATCAGGTCTCTGCTGCAATATCGGGCAGGACGCAGTGGGACAGGCTGAGATTTAACCCAGCCTGGGCCTGGACAAGCCTCGCTGTGCCCCGAAGCGCCGTGCGGCGCCGATTTCCGGGCTCCCCGCGACACCGGAGCACGGTGCGGATGCCTGCGGGCACCAGCGGCCCTGCCCCGGTGTCCCCGGGGCGCAGGAGGTGCCGTGGCACGGAGCGCTCCCAGCCCCAGCCCCGGCCCGGCCCGGCCCTCACTGCGGGGACGCCGCAGCCCCGGGCCCCCTCTCCCCACACGCCCGGGCACCTCCAAGGCCCGCGCGCCCCGTGGCCCCTCAGCTCCCACCCTGCGCCCCCCGGCCCTGCCGGCCCGCGCCCCGCAGCTCCCCGGCCCGGGCGGGTCCCGCTCCCGCGCCCCGCCCCCGCCCGCTTCCCATTGGCCGCCGCGCACGCCACTCCAAGCGCGGCCGCGCTCATTGGCCGAACCGCCGAAAGCTCAATGGGGTGCGGGGCGGTGCGTGAGGCGCACGGCGCCTCCCCATTGGTGGAGCGGGAGGCGGGCGGTGCCGGCGGGGAAGGAGCCGTGACGTGTCCGTCCGGGTTGGCGGGGCCGCGCGGTCACGTGGCGGAGGCGGGAGCGCGCGGGCGCGGCCACGTGTGCGGCGGAAGTGGCGCGGGCGGAGCCCGGCCCGAGGAACGAGAGCGGCAGCGAGAATCGCGGTCTGTCCGTTTAATGTTTCCGTGTGAAAATACTAGAGAAAAGTTGATAAACCGGCCCGGAATATCCAAAGGGGTCTGAACGCCAGCGGTTCACTTCCCCGACCCGACAGGAACGGTACATGCACGGCAGGGGGAGCGCCCAGAATGCCCGCCCCCCTCCCACGACCTGAGTTAGGGGAGATGAGGGAGCGGGAAGGGGGACAGGGGACACGGGGGGACACGACGGCAAAACGGGTGACGGGGTCCGACCCACGGCCCGCGGCGGGGAGATGATGGCACGGGAAAGGCGTACAAAAGAGTCCACTATAAAACAGGGCACAACCCGGCTCCTGGAAACTCACAAAGGTGTTAAAAACCCAGATCCTCCCCCAAAAGGTTTCCAGGGGGAGACGCAGAGCTGACAGTGACACCTGGTCAGGCTGGGTCCTGCCCGCCCCTGGGGATCGGGTGCAGAGGCCCGTGGGTGCCCCCCTCCCCGGGCTCGGGGCAGCTCAGTGCCCCGGGGCAGCCGCGTGCTTGGCAGGAGAGGGCGAGGAGGAGGAGGACGAGGAGGGGGAGGAGGAAGCACCGCTCAGGGCGGACTGAAGGTAAACGGTCTTGTGAAAGAGTCTGTTGCTGAGGAAAACCACCAAGGAGAAGAGACGGAGCTGGAAGTGGCTGAAAGGGAAGAGAGTCCATCAGCTGTGGGTGCCAGGAGCGCCCCCGCAGGCTCTGGGGGTGCTGGACAAGGACAGTGGGTGGCACTGCAGGATACTCACTAGGTTTTGCCGGGGGTCCTGGCTTCGTTGGCGCTGATGATGAAGAGAGGGAAAAGGATGGAGAAGAGGCAACCGCTGCAAGGGAAAAATACAATACAATACAATACAATAAAACAAAAGGCACTCGGTGGGTGTCAGGGGGAGGAGGGGCCAGAGTGGCTTTCCCACCTGATGATGTAGGAGGACTGCATGGCTGTGAGGAATGCCAGTGGCAAGCCAAAGCCAAAGTAGTAGGGCCAGTTCCTCTCGATGTTGGACAACCGTTGGTGCATCTCAATTCCTGCCAAGAGGAGAATCCCGTGGAAATGAACCCATGGGGAGGAGACTCCCTCACTGCAGAGCCACACAACCATTTAGGCTGGAAAAGACCTCCCATCACCTCCTCTGACCAATCTCCACCTGGTCAACAGACCAGAGCACTGAGTGCCACATCCTGAACAACTCCAGGGGACTACAGCACCTCCCTGGGCAGCCCCTTGCAATGCCTGACCACCCTTTCAGTGAGGAAATTCATCCTGATGTCCAAGCTGAACCTCCCCGGCACAGCCTGAAGCACAGTCCTCTCATCCTGTCACTTCTTATGTGGGAGCAGAGCCCAGTCCCCCCTTGGTTGCCCCCTGTCAGCAGTTGTGCAGAGCCAGAAGGTTTCCCCTGAGCCTCCTTTTCTCCAGGCTGAGCTCTCCGAGCTGCTCCTCGTGCTCCAGACTCTTCCCCAGCTCTGTATCCATCTCTGGACATGCTCTAGCCCCTCAATGTCCTTCCTGTTGTGAGGCCCCCAGAAGAGGACACAGCACTCGAGGCCTCAGCAGTGCCCAGCACGGGGGGACAGGCAATGCCCTGGAGCTGTGGCCACACTGGGGCTGGTACAGGCCAGGTACCACTGGCCTCATTACCACCTGAGCACTCTGCTGGCTCACATTTACCCTTCATCCCATGTAAGAACTGATGAAGATCACCCTCTGACACCCAAATTGGATGCTCCTTCAGCAGAGAAAGGCTCAGTCCAGGCAAATTCCCCCTTTCCACGCAGGGAGCTCCTCACCTTTGTTGAACCAGCGGTACTCGAAGCAGTAGAGCGAGTAGAGCAGCGACATGTGGAGCAGGCTGATCAGCTGCCCAATGAGGTCGATGGGGAACAGGCTCACAATCATTCCCTGCGAGAGGAAAGGAGCAGATTGAGAGAGGGATGCTCAGGTTTGGGGGAGGGCAGCACCTGAGCTGGGGGGTGGCTGCCTGCCTCACCTGGATGAGGAAAAGCGCCTGCAGCAGGAGGTTGAACAACATGTCAGCGATGATTTTGCTGACGCTGGGGAAGGGGTGAGGCTTCCTGCCCGACACTTCGAACGCCAGGTCTGCGATGTCCTGCCAGCAGAGACAGGGCCTTCAGGCACAGGGAGCTCCACAGCAATGGGGGCTTCAGGGAAATTCAACCCAGGGTGATGCTCCTCAGCTGCTTTTGCCCACCAGGAATATGCCCAGAGCTTGTTTTGGGGCTGGATTTCATCTTGTGCTCCCACACCACCTGATCAAGCCCCACCCAGTGAGGAAACTCCCCCTGCTTGCTCAAGGCAGGGCCCAGGTTCCTGTCACCCACCTGAAACCAGATGGCATTGACCACCTTACTGAGCACAAAGAGGGGCAGGACCCAGAGAGCGCTGAAAATGGAGGTGAGGATGAACTCCAGCCAGGACCAGACATCACCATGTAAGGAAGGGTCACCTTTAGAAAAGAGACAGACATGAGGAACTGGTGTAGGAACCTCCAGATGCTCCCTGGCACAGCCATCAGGGAGTTTCTCCTGACTCTAGTTCTCTAAGGTTTTTAAAAGCACATTTTCACCCACTTGATTTTTATTTAAATGCAAAAACACACAGACAAATGTGTTTCAAATGGCTGGATCCCTGTCATGCACAGCAGGGTGACCCACCCCTGGTTTTCTATTGGACAGTTAGTGATGGGATTGGTTGGTACTGGGAAGAAGAGGAAAACAACACAGGGAGACAGAGGTGTGAGGAACAGCTCAATGGGCCAAAGAGCCTGAACTCATCCCATGGACTGCTGAGCACCCTGGAGCCCCCAAGGCAAAGGCACCCACCGATGATCTGCGCCGTGACCGACTGAAGGACGGGGATGAACACGCGGTAGAACAGGAAGAGACTAAGCTGCAGGGAAAAACAAACAAGGGCCCTCAGTGAGGCACTGCACGGGCATTTTGTGCTCCTGTGCCTACAGCTCCAAAGGCACGTGTGCCTCTCCTCCCCCAGCAATCCACAAAGACAGAGGAGCAAGGATTTCTGTTTAAATACAGCCATAATCTACAGCAGAGCACTAACATTTCCATGCTCATCCCTCGTATTCTGCACCAATGTAATGAGAAAATGAAGCCATTTATTTGATTATTTGATTTATGAGGTGTTGGCTTCATTAAGGATCAGCCCTATGAACCAGGCATAGCAAGTCAGAGCTGAGGAAATGTCTTTAAGATGTCAATATCCAATTGGCAAAACAGTATCCCAGGCTGCAGCAAAGCAGGAATTGAATGTTCAGGTTTTCCAAGTCTCACAGACTTGGAAAAGCAGCTTGGGTTTCATATGTGGGTCTCTTGAGTAAGTCTGTGGCCCTGTATCCCATAGTGAATCCCTTAAAATACAACACTGGGATGGGAATATGGTGGTTTTCCAAAAATTCCTGCTGCCATGCTGATGGCTCACCACTCACAGCCTGTGAGGGCTGGAACAGCACATGAGTTTTCACAGGGCTTTTAAAACAAAAACTGTAATAAATAAGAACAATCTCCACATACCCAGAAGACACCTCCATTCCAGGCACAACACTGAAATATCCGGCTCACTATCCGGGGTTCACTGTGGGAGAGAGGCGTGTTAATGTCCCAGCACCTGGACAAATGTTCCCTCACAAGTGCCAACTGCTTCTCCCCCACTTTTGGACACCTTGGAAAAGTCACCAAGAACCAGCTCAACACCAGTTGTGCACCTGATTTTATCCAAACACAGGAATCCTGGAAGGAATCCCTGCACAGATTCACACCATGTCTCAGCCAGTGCAGTCTCTACAAGATTTACATCAGGGAGACTCTTTCAGCCTTTATTAATTCCTAAGGTCTGCACAGAAACAGAAGAAAAGCAAATCTTTCTTCCAGATTTTTAAGCACATATTGTAGATCTCAGGCTTTGTTCTCCCCAAATTCTTGCCACAATAAAACTGTGAGATTTTGGGCATGTTTTGTTGTCAGAAGAGGCTGTTTCAGCTCAGGGTGGTTTTGGTGTCTCTATCTGGACATGCAAGAGCAGCTCTGTGGGACTCTGCAGCACACTCCCAGTGAGCTCTTGACACTAGAATGATTTTGCTATGAAGAAATCCACCAAAATTCAGCTATTTATACAAACAACAACAGCAAAAAAGTTACATTTTTCTTCAGAGGCAGCCCAGATGTGGAGCTGCAGACCCCTGAGGAGTATTGGGATCATGGGAGACTTCTTTCACCTTTCAGCCAGCCTCCCAACCAGCCAGCCACAATAACTGGTAAATATGTCCCAGAATGTGCATTGCTGCCCAAACCCAGTGTGAGGTGCCAGCCCAGTGCCATCAGGGCAGCAGAGACATCCTGGCATGGTCAGGGAGTCAGACATGGGAACGGATGCTGTTTGCTCCTGCATGGGGATAATTCTGGCATTTCCAGAACCACTGAGGTTCTGCAGCTCCACAAAACACAGCAGGGCTGAGGAAAAGAGACACTCAGTCTGCTTCAACATGGACATTGGATCCAAGCTGCTGTTTCTTCCCTGATCCCACAACTACCAGCAGCAACAACGGATCTCAGGTAGCACGAGGATTCAGGAGGAAAAGAAACCCACAAATCCACGTTCCTTCAGGGGTAATTCAAACTGATTATCAAACAACATAAAAGGTCCCACTCCTTATCTCCTGGTAACAGCTCCAGCTCCATTAGGCAGTGGAAAAAGGGAGTTTCCTACCACGTGTTCCCATTTATTGGCTCTGGCTACCAGAGGAGAAGGGAATTACCCCATTTCTGACCAGCCACACCCCATGCTCACTTCTCTTGCTTCTTCTCTTCCATGTGAAACCTCCGCTGGGCGAGTGCACTGTTGGCTCTCCTGCGCCTCTGCTCTTCCCTTTTCTGCTGGATCCGGGCATCCAGCTTGGAGATGGTGCAGATGCCCCAGATGGAGTCCTTAATTCCCTGTGGACATGAGGAGAGAGCAGCAATGGCACGTGGCTGACCCAGGCCACCCAAACCCTCCTGCTGCCACGGCTGGCCTCGCTCCCTGGCTGCCTGGGCTCAGCTGGAGCAGCAGCACCAGCTCTCCTCCATGGCCCAGTGACCTCAATCACTGCACGTTCCAGCAACAGTGACCAGCAGTAATTCTGTCTGTGAAGGTGTAAGTTCTCTTCCAATCGGCACTATTTTAAACCCTGGCAAAAAAATCAGAGTCCGATCTCTCCCAGCCTTGTCTGGCAGGAAGCCCCTCATCCCCTGCCAGCTTTCTGAGGCCAAACAGAATTACACCAATATTTGGGATGTGTGAAGTCTCAGTGTATGCTGAGTTTGATGCTTATACCTTCACAAATAAAAGCATCTGTCCTCATCCCAGAAACTTCCTCCCACCAGCCACATCCATGCCTGTTAATAAGGGTGCCCAGAAGTTTTCCCTTACTCCATGTCTGGCACATTTGCAGAGCTGCCTCCTAGGACTTGGCTTGTCCAGAGAGGTTGTGGCTGTCCCACCCCTGGCAGTGCCCAAGGCCAGGCTGGATGGGGCTTGGAGCACCCTGGGATAGTGGAAGGTGGCCCTGCCCTTGCCAGGAACATGGAAAGAGAAAGACTTAAATGTCCCTTCCAACCCAAACCACTCTGGGATCCTGTCTAATTATTTCCAGCTCCAGGTGATCCCACATCCATCGTCACCACAATTTCCCATAAAATAAAGATCCAAAGGATGAGCCAGGATGATGCCACCACCCTGGTTGGATTCATGGAGTTCTTGCCCAAAGAGGATAAATTCCAGTCCCAAATTCATGTCTGAAACAGCAGAGCTGGGCCCTGAC
Source organism: Passer montanus (assembly GCF_014805655.1). Classification (NCBI taxonomy): domain Eukaryota; kingdom Metazoa; phylum Chordata; class Aves; order Passeriformes; family Passeridae; genus Passer; species Passer montanus. The sequence continues at coordinate 5,537,128 of NW_024369596.1, forward strand.
CCTGGCAGCTCTTCCAGCTGATGGTGTAGGAGCACTGGGAAATGACACAACTCCTGCTTTTAGGTCGTGGCCACAGGGCTTGGATCAAACCTTTGTCTGTTTTCCAAACAGAGTTATTTCTGAGCACAAGTTATTGCTCAGTGACACAGCATGAGTGGCTTTTAGCCTGTATTTAACCCTGGATGATGGAAGACAGGGTGGGAGCAGTGAGGTGACACAGAACTTATTGCTGGGACAGAGCTGCTGTGCTCACAGACATTCACCTATTATTGTTGTTATTAAATTATACACAATATATACACTCTATATTAAAATACACTTATAAACTTTGTGTATTGTATATAATCTTATAATTATTATTATTATTGATATTTTTCATTAATTTCTGCCCAAAGGAAATCTGTCAGATGTTCAGCAGCAAACACTGAGCCCTTTCCAACAGACACATCACACACCAGAGCTGAAATACACCTGGAGACCCTTTTCCTTCCTTGGAAAAGTCACCAAGAACCAGCTCAACACCAACTGTGCACCTGATTTCATCCAAACACAGAAATCCTGGAAGGAATCCCCGCACAATTCACACCATGTCTCAGTCTCTACAAGACTCCCATCAGGGAGACTCTTTCAACCTTTATTAATTCCCCCAATCTGCACAGAAACAGCAGAAAAGCAATGCTGTGGGAAGGAGGGTGCCCCCAAAGCACCAGGAGCCTCACCCTGACGAGGTCATGAAGGAAGATTCTCACGCTGTCGGCCATCTCGACTCCAGCATCACCTCTGCTTCCCAAACTATCAACTACAGGGAGAGGGGGACAGCCGGGCCCAGGCCTCTCTCATCCTGGAGAGACGGAACCGAGGGAGCCTGCGGGGAGAGCACACCGGGCACAAGTACTAGCAGTGTGCCGGCCGGGAATGCCAGGCTCAGTCACAGCCAGCCATTCCCGGCAGGACTGCCGGCCCTCCGGGCACAGCACCCTGCAGCAGGCCGGGCACGGACCCAGCCCGCCCACAGGGCAGCGCCAGCGAGCCCAGCCCTGGGGGAACACTGCAAACCACCGGGGAAATCCAACCGGCACCCGAAACACGGCAAAAATAACCCACCGGCTCACCAAACTCCAGCAGCTGAAGTCAAACCCCGGCGTCCAGCGCTGCTGCCGCAGCCGCGGGACACAAACAGCTTAAAGCCATTTCAAAACCGGGTTTGTTTGGGTTACTCTGAGTCAAACCCTGCCGGGATCTAGGCTGCGGAACCACAACCGACCCCCGGGTTTATTACCCAGCTAATCCCAGGCAGCTTCCTCCCAAAAACCCGAGCATGGTGCAGAGCAGGGCACCCTGAGGAATCGCCCCTGCCACGGGGGTCTGCCCCGCTGGCAGCTGAGGGGGGACCCTCGGAGGCTGCCGGGGGTCCCCGTGCCCCTCACAGCTCGGCCCCGCTTCACCCACAGCGTCCCCGCACGCCCTCAGGGCCGCCCCCGCGCTGCCCAGAAGCCCCCGGGGGTTTGTTCCGGCCCGGGAAGGCCGCGGCTCCCGGCGGTGCCCCCCGGTCCCCCCGCACTCACCGGGGCCGGCCGGGGGCGCACGGGGGAATGGGGGATACTGGGAGCACTGGGGGTATATTGGGGCTGGGGGCACTGGGGAGATAATGGGAACACTGGGTGGGGTAATGGGCATATGCAGCTGGGGACACTGGGCAGGTATTGGGGGGATACTGGGGATAATGGGGCACTGGGAATGGGGACACTGCAGGACTGCAGTGGGGTGGGGGGCTCTGGGGGAGCGTGGAGGGCACTGGATGCTGATGGAAGTGCTGGGGTGTCGATGCTCGTGTCCCACAGCCAGGGGACAACGTGCTCTGGCTCCAGGATTCAGAAGGCTGAAGGAAAGCTTTATTAAGCTATATCATGTTACATTACACACTATACTGTACTCTGTACTAAACTGCACTAAACTAAAGAAAAACACATGGCCCTTTCCAGGCAGTCATGACACAGCTTGGATCCAACTGGTCAATCAGTCCAAACAACCATCACGGTCCAATTAACAAATCACTCCTGGTAAGCAATCTCTGCAACAATCTCGGGTAAACAATCTCCGTTAACACATTCCACATGTGCCAAACAACAGGAGGTGCGAGGAGAGATAAGAATCGTTTTCCTTCTTGTCTCCGATTTCTCACTGCCTTCCCCAGGAAAAATCCTGGGAGAGGGAATTATGTCTGTTCAGAGAATGTGAATGCCACACTGGGGGAAACGGGGGTTAGAGGGGACACTGTGGGGACAGCGAGGGACACTGGGGAATAACAGACACTGGATCTGCAGGAATGGAACGTAATGGGGGTACTGGGGCTGGAGAGCACTGGGGAAACGGGACACTGTGAGGATACTGGGATCAGAGGGAATTGGGGAGACTGGGGACTGCAGGTGTGGGAACACAACGGGGACACTGGGCAGGAATGGAGTGCAGTGGGGACACTGAAGTTGTGGAAGGTGTCAATGGGGACATTAGAACTGAGGATACTGGTGGCACTGGTGGAGGGAACACGGCAGGCGTGGCCCCCCCATTCATTCTCTGGCACGCTCATCACCCATATATTAATTTTATTCCTACAGCACACCGCCTCTGGCCCGGGGAGGGGGCCCATGGCGTGCCTCAGTCTCCCCCTCCCCGGCCCCCTCAGACCACGCCGTGCTCCTGCAGGGGCTGCCCTCCCAGCAGCCTGTCCCAGCCCAGCCTGCGCAGGTCCAGCGTCTCGTAGCGGCCCTTGAGCACCAGCTCGGCCACGGCCCTGCCGGCGGCCGGCGCGTGCTGGAGCCCGTGGCCGCTGAACCCCGCGGCCAGAAACAGGTTTTCCAGCCGGGGGTGCGGGCCCAGCACCCCGTTCTGGTCGAAGGTGTTGTAGTCGTAGTAGCCCGCCCAAGAGCCCCGGACCCGCAGGGACTCAAAGGCCGGGACGCGCTGGGCCAGCCGGGGCCAGATCTGCTCCTGGAAGTAATCGTGGTCCACCGAGAGGTCGCTGGGATCCGGCTCTTCCTCCTGGAAAAGGATGAGCTGGGGGTGTCTGATGAAGAATAGGGGGTGGGTGATCCGAGGGGACCCCGGGGCTCACCTCGGGGGGGCTCATCCCGCCCAGGTAGTTCCCAGCAGCTCCGTCCGGACGGAAATAAGCGCCAGAGGTGTCGATGAGGAAGGGGCTGGAGAGGTCAGGGCCGTTGGGGCAGTGCCAGGTGAACACGTACCTGGGGAACCCCCAAACAGAGTGTGAGAGGTGCTCCTCTCGCCCCCCAGTATGCTGCGGTGGGGCTGGGATGTGGAGATGTTTGTCCCCCCCCACAAAAATAACACTGAGGGGTCTTGTCACTCCCAGGCACACTGGAGGGGCTGAGGGCAGTGGGGGGATAATTGGAATACTGTGGGGGTAATGGGGGTGACAGGGCTGGGGGCACTGGCAAGGTAATGGGGGCACTGGGGGAATAACAGGGTTATTGGGAATACTGTGGATACTGGGGCCACTGGGGAGCAATAGGTGACACTGAGGGGGATAATGGGGACATAACAGGGACACTGGAGCTGGGGGCACTTGAGGAATAATGGGAGCTCCAGCAAGACCCCATTTCCAAATAAAAAACTGAGGAAGCTCACCATCCCCCCCAGAAGCTAGAGGACGGTGGGTGCTGGGATGTGTGTCCCACTCTGAAATGTTTGTCCCCCCCACAAAAATAACACTGGGGGGTCTTGTCACTCCCAGGCACACTGGAGGGGCTGAGGGCAGTGGGGGGATAATTGGAATACTGTGGGGGTAATGGGGGTGACAGGGCTGGGGGCACTGGGGGAATAATGGGGTTATTGGGAATACTGTGGACACTGGGGCCACTGGGGAGCAATAGGTGACACTGAGGGGGATAATGGGGACATAACAGGGACACTGGAGCTGGGGGCACTTGAGGAATAATGGGAGCTCCAGCAAGACCCCACTTCCAAATAAAAAACTGAGGAAGCTCACCATGCCCCCCAGAAGCTGGAGGGCGGTGGGTGCTGGGATGTGTGTCCCACTCTGTGATTCCCCCCAAAATAGTACCTAGGGGTTCATGTCACGCCCTCATAGACAGAGGGTGCCAGGATGACACCCCCCCAAAATAGAAGTGCTGAGGTGCTCCCCTATGACACAGGGGGGATGGGTGCTAAAGCACCCCCCCAAAACAGCACCAAGGGGCATCACCCCCTGGAAAAGGAGTTTCTGGGGTGTGCCCCCATGCTGAGCCCAGGAGCTGACCCCACAGAGGGGTGCCACAGGCTGTCCCTGTGTGACCCCCAGTACCTCTTCCTGGGCTGGATGGGCAGCGGGGGCTGGCACAGCCCCCTGGGCAGCCCCTCTGCCTCCAGCAGCTTGCCCGCCCAGGCGCCCGCGGCGTTGACCACGATGGCACAGGCGACCGGCTGGTACTCCAGGCTGTCTGCCATGTGGACCTGGGAGGGCACAGACGGGGGGTCACGGCTGCAGGGGGGGTCACGGGCACTCCTGGGAGCTGGGGGGCACACACACACACTCACGTGGACGTATTTGATGCGCGCAGACGGCGGTGCCGACGACATCATGTGGGTGGTGGAGGTGACAAAAGCTGGAGGGTTTGGGGGTGAGGCGGGTGGTCCTGGGGGTGGCAGGGGGGAAGCCTTGCTGTGCACCCCCATCCCTCACCTCGCACCTCCCCGGAGCAGCTCTGGACTCCCAGGGATGTGGCTTTGCGCCGGAAAGCGTTGAGGAGTGTCCAGGGGTCAAACCAGCCTTCATCCTCCAGACCTGGGCAGGGAAACACGGGGGGAAACTACTGTGTGACCCCTCCAATGCATGCACTGTGTGGGGCTGGAGCTCCCCTTCCATAAATAAAGCCAGGGTGAAGGATGCAGGAGGATGAGGATGGATGTTGAGGGGGGTCTCCATGCCCTGCCCCATCCTCTCACATACCATAGGACGCCACAGCCACGTCCTCCGTGTTCATCCAGGGGAATTTCTCCTTCAGCTGGGTGGGGGACAGCAAGGTCACCTGCGCCCCTTCATCCCTGGGGATGGCCAGCATGTGGAGGAGGGTCAGGATGAGCCCCAGTCCCAAAACCCCCCCGGGAGGGTCCCATGTGGGTCCCCCACCTCTGGAACTGGACGGTGGCCTCCAGGGCAGCAGCGTTCTGGGGGGACGCGAGGAACAGGTATCCCCCAGGCCGGAACTGGATGTCAATGGGGGGCTCGTTCGGCACCCCAAGGTAGTTCTGTGAGGAGACAGAGGCCCACACTGAGGGGGCTGGACTCCCCAAATCACCCCCTGCCCACACAGCCCCACGTACATTGATGTCGCGGAGGAAGCTGGCAGAGAAACGCGACATGTGGATATTTTCCTTGAGGGAAAACTGCTGCCGGATCCCTCCTGCCGACAGCACCGTGGAGGCCCTGGAATACTGACGGAGAGGACCCCCCAGAAGAGAAGGGGTTCAGGGGGGTCCCCAAGGCCACACCCTGCCCCGGGAGGGGGTGCCTCACCATGGGGTCCCGCTCCACCACGAGCACCCTCATGCCGTGCCGCCGCCGGCCCTCCAGCACCTTCAGCCAGTACGCCACGGACCAGCCCACCACGCCGCCGCCCACCACCACCACGTCGGCCTCGTCGGGGGGCCGGGGGTCGGGGTGGGTGCCCGGGGGGGTCCAGCCCCGGCCGCCGCTGCCCGCGGCCGGCAGCTGATCCCTCAGGGTCTGCGCCATGCGCTCCAGGCTCTGCCCCAGCTCTGCGGCGGAACGGGGCTGCCGAGCCTGGGCACGGCTGGCAGCCCCCGTGCCCTCGGCGTCCCTCGGGACCCCTCTGCCCCACTCCCAGGGCACCCCTCAGGCTGCCCCCAGGTCCCCCGGGCCACCGGGAAAATGCCCCGGGACTCTGTGAGCCACCAGAACCGCTGCCCAGTAACCTGGAATCACACCAGTCCCTCCCACTGGGAGTCCAGAGTCCACGCTGGGAATCACCCAAGACCTCCAGCAGGTTCCTGCAACACGTCCCCTTGGGACCCCCGGTCCCCACTGGGACCCCCCTCCAGTTCCCTTGGGCCTTGTGGAACCCCCCAGTGCCCTCTGCCGCCAGCCGCCCAATTCCCCCCAGCCCCTCCAGTGCCCCCTGCCACCCCCCAGGGATCACCCCCAGGCCCCTCTGGCACCCTCCCATACACGCCCGTAGCCTTCCCAGCGCCCCCATTCCCAGCGCCCCCCATTCCCAGCGACCCCATTCCTAGCACCTCCATTCCCAACTCTCGCCCATTCCCCACTCTCCCCCATTCCCAGCCGGGCCCTCGCCCCGCCCCCGCCCGCCGCCGTCCCGCCAATGGCGCGGGGGGGCGGGGCTTCCGGCGGAAGCGCGGGGCAGAGCGACGTGTGCGCCCCGCCGGGCCCGGCGCCGCCGCCATGCTCGACTTCTTCACCATCTTCAGCAAGGGCGGCCTCGTCCTCTGGTGCTTCCAGGGCGTGCGCGGGCCCGCCGCCACCGCCCCCGTCAACGCCCTCATCCGCTCCGTCCTCCTGCAGGTCGGGCGGGGCGCGGAGGGTTGGGTAGGGGTCACATACGCGGCGAGGGGCAGAGGGAGCGCCCGGCTGAGGGAGGGGCGCGGGGGGACCGCCTGCCCGGGGAGGGAGAGGGGCTGGGCTGGGCCCACGGAGCTGGCCGGGGAATGGGCACCGGGACCGCCTGCCCGGGGAGGGAGAGGGGCTGGGCTGGGCCCACGGAGCTGGCCGGGGAATGGGCACCGGGACCGCCTGCCCGGGGAGCGGGCTCGGCCCGGCGATGCTCCCGTGAGTGGCACCTGGCACTGCGCCCGGCACAGCTGGGACCGCCTGCGGGGGACACACCGGCACCACCGGCTCGGGGAGCGGGGACGGGTGTGGGGTCACCCATCTGGGGGCGGGGGTGGGAGCATCACCTTGGGGAGGCCACGGGCTTGGGTGGGATCACCTGCCCGGGACGGGGCACAGGGGGCACGACCACCCCGGGGTGGGTGGGATCGCCTGCCCGGGGCGTGTGGGGTCGTGTGTAAGGGATGCTGGGCTGCTTTGGGAAAGGGTGGGACAGGGGTGGTGGTGGGGAGAGGGGCGAGACTGGCATGAGGGGATGGTGGGTGCCATTCTGACAGCTGCTCTCCCCCAGGAGAGAGGTGGCAACAACTCCTTCACCCATGAAGCCCTCACACTTAAGTACAAACTGGACAACCAGTTTGAGCTGGTGTTTGTGGTAAGTGCCCCCTGCAGCCCCCCACGTGCCCCCAAACCCGAAGGAAGGGGATTGTCCCAGAACAGAGGGGAACAGTTCCCCTGTGCTGGGGTTTGAGCAAACAGCTGTTGACATTGCCTGGGGCTGGAGCTCAGCTCCCAGACTGGTTTGGCTCCTCCGTCTCTGGGATTTTGGGGGTGAGGGGCTGTGGTGAGCAGTGCAGGGGGATGTTGAGCAGTGACCCCAGTGCAGCCAGGCTCCCCCCAGAAGGGGGACATGGGTGTCTGTCAGCTGAATGCCACTGCAGTAGCAGCTTATTTTAATCATCTGCAACAGGATTAAAACTAATCAAACCTCAAATAGAAGCTGCAGCCTTGTAAAACTTCACTTTGGCCAGAGCTATTGAAAAAAAGCCAGAAGTGTGTTGTTCCCTTTACCTTATGGACCATTTAGTGTTCTCTTTTTTTAGCCTTTTGGCACCTTATCTCCATAAATCCATACAACCTTTCCTGTTGACCCACAGATAAACTAGAGGCTTTCTGCCCTGGCCCTACGTGTCCCTGTTGCCATGAGACAGCCTCTGTGTGTTACAGTCACCTGTTGAAGCGAAGCTCTGGGCTGTTTTTTTACCTTTTGGGGGCATTTTAAAAGCCTGGGAAGGTGGAGCAGCAAGTGCAGGCTGAAGCTTGCCCACGTTAAAGAGCTCTGAATGAAACAGAGAAGTTTTTGCTTGCTTGCTGCTGTGGGACGAGCTGCAGGTGCAGTGTGTGTTGGCCGTGCTCCTTGGCAGGTGGGCTTCCAGAAGATCCTGACTCTCACCTACGTGGACAAGTTGATAGACGACGTCCATAAGGAGTTCAGGGACAAGTACCGCAACGAGTTCCAGCAGAAGGGAGCCCTGGGCCTCCTAAATGGCACCTTTGATTTTAAAGATGACTTCATGCGCCTCCTCCGGTACAGAGCTTGGGTTTTGTGTTAAATTTCTGTTTTGAGCGGAGATGGGAGCGGGGGAAGAGCTGAAATCCAGGCTAATGGGTCACCTCCCTGCAGGGATGCAGAGGAGAGCAGCAAAGTCCGAGCTCCCACGGTAATGAAGACGTTTGAGCAGTCTCTGAAATCCCAGAAGACTGTCAAGTGTATGATTGAAACCCGAGGGGAGAAACCAAAGGAGAAGGTCAAGAACAAGAAGAACAAAGGTTCCAAAAAGGATGGTGAGTTAATGGGGAAGATAAATGGGAGGGAAATAAATATTCCAGAGGAATGTGTTGCAGTCTGTGCTTTCCCAATCCTCTTGGAGCTGGACTGAGCTTGTGTTTGGGCTCTTCCTGTCAGGAACTGAAGCTGTGGCAGCACCCACTAAAGCATCTGCGGGTGACAAGCAGCTCTCAGCAGCAGGGGAAAAGGAGGAACTGACCAAGGATGAAATCCTGCAGAAGAACCGGGAGGAATTCTTCAGGAGACACATGAAAGCTGGGGAGAAGTCCAGGTGGGTGATGAGGGCATGGTCAGTCTGCCTGTGCTTCAAACTAGGCCGTGGCTGAATCCCTTCTTTTGGTGACCCCTGGAAACCAGACCTGACTTTCCTGGACCTTATTTCCCTGATTTCCCTCCTTGCTGAAAAAATGGAGAGAAGACACCTGCGTGTCCTGGATGGGTAATAGAACCTGATTTTCTTTGCTGGGACAGCAGAAACATTGGGAGAGGTTGAGACCTGTGTTTAGTGAGCAGACAGCAGTAGTGCATGGATACCTGGCTTGAGGGAAGTGCTGCCATATGGGATTAAAGTTCAGATAAATAAACTCTGGAGATCAGATTGGTCAATTTCTGCCTTTTTGGGTAATCCAGGCTTTTATTTTTCACGTCTCCTAAGGAGGTGATGGCTGCTGCTTCCCTGCACTGAACACAATGTTTCTGGTCTTTGTTCCACCAGATCTCCGAAGCCCGACGCACAGAAGGAGAAGGGGAAGAAGCCCCGGGTGTGGGATCTGGGGAACTCTAATGCCAAAGTACTTGATTACAGTAATTCTGCTACCAACGGCAGCGCAGAGGCTTGTCCTGTGGAGGAGTTTGACCATGACATGGTAAGGAAAAGTCAGGCTCCATTTGCTGTTGTGCATTCTCTGGGATCAGCTGGGCATTATGAACCCAGCCCAGTCTCTGTGCCTGGGTGAGAAGGGATCATGAAGAAACATGAAGCAAGGATTGTGGCACTCAGCTCATAAAGCTGCTTCTTCCCCTTGCAGGCCCTGGGGGATAAAAATCGGGAGCCTGGCCGCCTCTATGACCTGGAGTATGAGAGTGATGATGAAGCTGAAGAGGAAAAAGTTGTTCAGAACCCTTCAAAACCCAGGTAGAGGCTCACACAGCCCTTTCTTGTCACATGGTTGTTGATTTCTCTTCCGTAACTCCTGTTCCAGTCTAACCAGTAATGCAGGAAGCACAAACTGGTGCATTTGTCCTCTCAGGGCAAGTCCTTCTGCATCTAACCTTTGCAGATTATCATTTTCAAACCTCACTGTAACTCCTCTGCTTCTCCACAGTGTGAAGAAGGGTGGCCTGGGGGGCATGTTTGGCATGCTGAAGGGCCTGGTGGGTTCCAAGAGCTTGACCAGAGAGGACATGGACCCTGTGCTGGAGAAGATGAAGGATCACTTGATTGGTACATCTGGGTCCATGGTGTGAGGGATTAGTGGCAGTTCCCTGTGCTCTGTTGGGTGGGCCCTGGTGGGGGTGTCCATGGTTTGGGATATTCTTGCCCACAGGAGCTGTGGTGGGTTCCTTTCTCACCCTTGAGAAGCCCTCGAGAGGGCAGCAGTCAGGTCTGGTGGGAATCCTGCACACTGACTCCATCCTTCCCTTGACACCCATGTGGGGTGTACATAACCTTCTCAGCAGCACTGACTCCCTGTTCTGTCTTTCTCAAAGCTAAAAATGTGGCAGCTGAGATCGCAGTGCAGCTCTGTGAATCTGTGGCCAAGAAACTGGAAGGGAAGGTGATGGGAACGTTCACCAGTAAGTGCCTGTGTGGCATCCCGTGTGTGGTTTGGAGCTCAGGAGTGTTCCCCGTGCGTGACACGTCCTCTTTCCATCCCCTTTCCCAGCGGTGACCTCGACGGTGAAGCAGGCGCTGCAGGAGGCCCTGGTGCAGATCCTGCAGCCGCAGCGCCGCGTGGACGTGCTCCGCGACGTCATGGACGCCCAGCGCCACCGCCGGCCCTACGTCATCACCTTCTGCGGCGTCAACGGCGTCGGCAAGTCCACCAACCTGGCCAAGGTAGGACCAGGACAGGACCCTGGTGTCACATTCATATTTCCTGAAAAATCCCTTTGCCCAGCATTTTTCTCCTGGGAAGCTGAGATGCCCCAAAGAATAAGGAAAACAAATTTATCTCATTTGCTTCTCCTGTGTTTTGCTCCTTTGGAATGTGGTTGGAGATTGGCCATTGAGTCAAAATAATTCACAGCAGAAACCAAATGAAACAATCAGTGCCAAGCTGTGTCGGGACTCTGGAGAGAGTCACGAGTTTCATTATTATCTCTTTAGCTTTCTGTAAGTATCCTTGCTGTATTCTTTAGTATACTATAATATTCTTTAATATAATATAGTATCGTAAAATAATAAATTAGCCTTCTGAGAACATGGAGTCAGATTCATTCCATCCTTCCTTTGTCTGGGCACCCTGCAAGTACAATACCCTGGATCACAGGAGTGGGCTGATGGGGTCAGGCTGTGTAGCTGCTACCAGGCTTTTCTGCTGTGCTGCCTCCTGCAGATCTCGTTCTGGCTCATCGAGAACGGCTTCAGCGTGCTGATTGCGGCCTGCGACACGTTCCGCGCGGGAGCGGTGGAGCAGCTGCGCACGCACACGCGCCGCCTCAACGCGCTGCACCCGCCCGAGAGCCACGGCGGGCGCACCATGGTGCAGCTCTACGAGAAGGGATACGGCAAGGACGCTGCGGGCATCGCCATGGAGGCCATCTCCTACGGTAGGCGCGGAGCTGGGCGCGGGTGGGGCCGGGCCGGGGCAGCGCCGTGCCTCACGCTGCCTCCCTGCCGCCCCAGCTCGCAACCAGGGCTTTGACGTGGTGCTGGTGGACACGGCGGGACGCATGCAGGACAACGCACCCCTGATGACCGCGCTGGCCAAGCTCATCGCTGTCAACGCTCCCGACCTGGTCCTGTTTGTTGGGGAAGCACTGGTGGGAAACGAGGCTGTGGATCAGCTGGTGAGTGTGGAGGCTTTGTTCTTGAGAGACTAAGAGGGAAAAGAACCTGTTTCTGTAGGTTTTACCAGAGAACTGGATGGTGGCAGCACCACAAACGCTTTTCTCGGATCTTTTTCCTCCCTCAGGTCAAGTTCAACAAGGCCCTGGCTGATCACTCCATGGCCCAGACACCGCGGCTCATCGATGGGATCGTCCTCACCAAGTTCGATACCATCGATGACAAGGTAAGGAGGCTGCTGAGGTGACTCTGCACAGAGATTGTCTGACAGTGACTGGAGGGGAGAGACGGGAATTTTCAAACACAGGGCACTCCTGCACTTCCTCCTTGTGTTTAAGCCATTGAACCCAAATTAGGAAGTCTGGTTTCCACACGTGGGGGATGAATGAATGAGAAGCTCCCTGAGGGGAGCAGTGGGTTTCATGGTGCTGCTTGTCCCCGGCAGGTGGGTGCAGCCATCTCCATGACCTACATCACGAGCAAGCCCATCGTTTTCGTTGGTACCGGACAAACCTACTGTGATCTGCGAAGCCTTAACGCCAAGGCCGTGGTCGCAGCGCTCATGAAGGCCTAAACACCAAATCGCTGTGTGCAGATGTCCCAGAAGAACCTGCTTTACCCTGTCACCAACTAGTCTTTCCCGTGTAGTGAAGAACAGAATGGAGGAACAGCAGCATGAGGAGTACTTTTTTTGGATAAACCCGCTTTTATCCGGAAAAAGCCCGTCCCTGGGTTCCTCCATTCTGTGTCCAGTGACACAGGCTCCCTTGCGGGGAAGCCGAATCCAGAGCTTTGTATTGTTCGTGCTGCACGGGGGCGTGGGCGGTGCCAGGATCTGCTGTGCTTTTTGGTGGGTTTGAAGGCTTTCTATTGAGCTGCTTTTGATTTTTAGACCAGCTTAGGGAGGAGGCAGGAGGGACTTGGAATTAGGGGCAGTGTTAGATCTGGCTGTTAATGCTGCTGCTCGTAGCAGCTCCACCGAAGCTGATAAACCAAAAAAAGGTGATGGCCTGTGTGAGCTGGAGGGGACATGCTAAATTGCCTTAAAGTCCCCCATATCTGTCCTCACCCGGACTCTGAAGCAGGGTCCCCAGACGCCATGTATTTGGCTAGGAGCTGGAGAGCTGCAGCAGCCAGGTCCAGAGGAGGAAGGCAGCGTGCCCTGCCTGGCCCCTGCCCACTGGTCTTGGCGTTATTTGCTAGTAAAAAGGAAAAAAAACCAAACCACATTAATACTGGAAGAGAATGGTGGCTGCTTGCTGCTTTCCTGCCCTTTCTCCCCGCTCCGAGTGCCTCTTGATCCCGGTTGGAAGTGCTACACTGAGTAATACAAACCTCTGACGATGTCTTGTAGCTCTGTATTGCAGATGTGCTATAGTGCAATAAATTGAATGCTGTCTGCTAAGAGACATAATTTATATAAAATAAACTTCATAATTTGTTCTCTGTGTATAAATAACTTGCCTCCAGCCAGGACGTGTTTCCTACTGGGTTGGGGGGAGATGAACTCCCAGCAGTGTGAGGTGTGAAAGGGCCTTTAAATGATACAGCAGCCAAAGTTCAGTGAGCAGGCCTTTAATACAACTTCAACATACAAAATACTGTACAGTAAAAAGACAGGACTAGAAAACTAGAGCTTCCAGTAAAAAAAAAAAAAAGCTCAAGTTTCATTTTTTAATTGAAATACAGAATATAAAAGCACTAGGTATGAAGTTAGAGGAGGCTGCAGCTTCCTCAGGGATACCGTGCTCTGCAGGCACGTGCAGCCTCATCAAACCACGATTACTGTGTTAGACCAGGTGTTCATCTGTGGTGGCTCCATCCTGGCCTCATCCCTGCCGGGAGGGTCCTGGCTTGGTGCTGGACACAGTGGGACAGTGCTGGGCTCCTGAGGGCTGCTGGCCTGGCCCAGGAGCCCCTGGCACAGCTCAGGGCCTGGGCAGGGCTGAGGATCAGGGGCTGCATCCTGCATGGAAGCAAAGACTGAAAACCTGCCTGGGACTCCAGGGGGCAACCCAGGGTGAAGCCCCTTGGCTCCAGAGAGCCCTCCTTACCTTTTACCTCAGCGTGGGCAGTGGCAGAGCCGTTCAGCTGCTGCCCCTCCTTGGGCACACCTGGGGCAGAGCAGAGACCAGTCTGAGGTGCAGAGCCAGCTGCTCATGTGCTGGTTTCACACAGGCTTTCCTTTCCTGCTGGGTTAACCCTCAGAACACCTGGGCCAGTGAACCCACTTTCCCCCATTTTTATCATTTATTAGTGATACCTCTTTTATAAAAGCATTGGCTCAGGCTGAGCAGCACGAGGGTCAGTGAGACTAAATGCCCCTTCACTAAAAAGGGAACAAACAGCTGCACATGAAAAACAAAGTTTGGGAGGCAGGCGTGGGAGGCAGCACAGCTGTTTAAACTGTTAAAACATACAGTGTTTTCAGAAAAGTAACCCGCAGATCCTCTAAGCTACGCTTAGAGACATATTTGCTATTTTTTTTTAAAAAAAAGGCTTCAGGAATCTCTACATAGCATGGAGAACGGGGGCTACTAGCCCTGTCTGCCCTGCGTGGTGCCAGCCAAGGGTCGCCCAGCCCCCAGCCCCGTACCTGCGCGGCCCCGCATGGCAATCTCGCTTGTCAGCCGCTCGAAGTACTCGGGCAAGTCAGCGTATTCGTCTCCGTAGGAAATCACTTTGATCCCTTTGTCCAGCATGTTCTCACGGAGCTTCTTGAACTCATCCACATCCCCCCTCCGCACCAGCATGAAGTGCTCCAGGTCTGACTTGTGCTTGACAGCCTCTAAAAACAGGGCCTGAAACGTGGTGTCATCAACTGTCCAACCACAGCCCAAGAAGAGGAAGGACTTATTCTCATACAGCTTCTGAATCTCTCGCTTTAAGAAAGGGAAAGATGGTCAAGGTGAGCTTCATCCTCACAAGAGACAGCACCTGCCCTACCCCTGGGGAGGCTCTGCAGCAACGCCATCCTTCAGCAAGTGTGGGAAGTGTTCCAGCACTTTAGCAGCCAGGCAATTCACCCCTCCTATTTCCCATTTCTAATTAATTCTCCCCCACCCTCTGAAGCTCAGTCTGAACTGAGCTGAGCTGTTGGCCCAGGGGGAGCTGCAGCCCCGAGGGCTGGCCCCAGCGTGGCTCACCATGACCTCGGTGTTGCGCAGCACGTTCTGGTAGCCGGCCGGGTGCAGGACGATGCCGCTGGGGTTGGTGTAGACGCCGTGGATGTGCAGGACACTGAGCTTCCTCTTCTCCTGTGCCCACTCCAGCACCTGCACAGCAAAACCCGCAGCAATGTCTGTGAACACATCACGTTGGTGCCCACAGCACTGCTAAATGTAACATTTTGGGGAAACGTTCCAAAGAGGCTGCTTCTTCCTCATCTTCTCTCCTCCATCAGCCTCTACACCGTGGCCTGCAGCCACAGCCTGTGGTGCTCGTTTGGGTCAACACTTCAGATAACTGGTGAACGTGATGAGAAGACTGAATCAAAATGCCAGATTGACCAGAAAAATGGGAAAAAAACAACAAATCCTACGTCAGCATGTTTCTCAAGCCTACCAAGTTTTATTTTGTGGCCCCTACTGGCTCTGAGGGAGTCATCAGCTGAGCTGACCTCCATTTCAGACAGCTGCTTCCCAGGCTCTCGGTTTACTCCTGCAGACCTCAGCTCGTTTAAGCTTGCAATAATTAGAATGCTTACTTGTAACACTGTAAGTACTTCCAGCCATGTAGATTAAGAGGTCACGGAGGAAACGTGAAGCACAGAAATGAGAATGAAAAGAGAGCAAGGACTGCACAGGACACAGACATTGGGGGTGTTTAACATGCAAACAGAAGGATGAGATGCTCCCCACCAGTAAAACCCATGATGGAGAGATGAGGTGGGCAGGTGCAGAGTTCAGGGTTTCACAGCCTGACTGGGGCAGGAGGAGGGATTTTTGCATAAAGAGAATAGCTCTGAGAGTGCTGCAGGAGGAGCCATTCCAGCCATTGCAAGAAGAGGACAAGGGGCAAAAGGGGAGCCTTGAAGGCTGCAGCCCTGGACACCCACCACAAAAAGCACTTTGCAGCACCTTATAAAAATAAAAAGGTCAGCTTTGCATCTCGTGTGGAGTTTCTCATATGGGCTGGAACATCAACCCGAGCCTTATGTGGAAGCAAGGCCAAGCCAGAAGTTTCAAGGACAGAGATCAAAGGAATAGCAGGCTTAAGCACTCCTCCTGAGCACTGGATGGCAGCCAGCAAACCAGCGGTCCAGAAAGGAGCATTCCTCCTCATTCCTCTGCTTGCTGCCCTGGACAGAGCCTCTGCCTGGAGCTTGTCTGCCACCAGTTAAACCACTATAATGAGTACAATGTCCTCAGGCACCATGAGAGCACATTCTGCACCACCAGAGTCCCTGACAAAAGAAATAATAATCTTTACCTTCTTTTCATCAGTCAGGTCAAGAGACTCAAGGTGCTTCCCTTGGTGTGCTGCATAGAGCTCCAGCAAGTTATCAAAGTTTGTGGTCAACACAAGGGCCCCGTTTTCCATCAGGTGAAGCACAGACTGAAGCAGCTGCTTCCCAGAATCTTCCATTTTGGATTCCAGGTCATCAAACACCTCGTATAAACAGTCCTTGAAAAAGGTTGAGCGAACGTTGCTTGTGCGCTGAGAAGGGGAGAGATGGAGATCAGAGCCAGCCCTGTAACACCTCACACCAAATGACCCCATGAAAAACCACCCACACTTCCCCAACGCCCTGCGAAGCTCTGGGTCCTTGCAGGGCAAACACAGAGCCTTGGCTGCACCAGGGTGGGTGCTCTCCTTCAGCATAGTTTTAGGATCACAGAATCCCAGACTGGTTTGGGTTGGGAAAGACCTTAAAGCCCACTGTGCCATCTCATACCACTCTGTGCCATGGGCAGGGACACCTTTCACTGTCCAGGCTGCTCCAAACCCCTCCAGCCTGGCCTGGAACACTCCCAGGGATGGGGCAGCGACAGGTGCTCTGGGCAGTCTCACCACCTTCACAAGGAAGAATTCCTTCCCACTATCCCATCTAACCCTGCCCTGTGGCTGTGTGAAGCCATTCCCCCTTGTCCTGTCACTCCAGGCCCTTGTCCACAGTCTCTCCCCATCTTTGTCAGCTCCCTTCAGGTATTGGAAGGCCACAATTGGGTCACCACTGAAGCCTTCTTCTCCAGGTTAAACAATCCCACTTCTCTCAGCTTTTCCTCACAGGAAGGTGCTCCACCCTTTAATCATCTTGGTACAGGTGACATACCCAAACCCCACGCCCACAGCAGGGTTATGTCTCAGGCACCTGGCACAGTAAGTGCACCTGTGGCTCCATGTACACAGAGGAATTGTTGGGATGGGGCACCATTGCTGGAGAACCAGATCTGGCTATTTCCAAAAGCCAGATGCTATGCTCAGGGCAGGTACAAGCACACTGACCGGAGACAGCTTCTGAATAAGGTCGTGGGCAACGTGGACCAGGTTCTTGTCTTCATGTAGACACTTCTGGAACCGTTTGCTCTCTTCATCTTCCAGGAGATCAAAGTCAATAGCAGCATCCAGGAGAGCCTGAATCAGCCCCTTCCAGGATTTCAGCGCTGGGACCTGGGGAGCAACTGCAGCACTAATTCCTGTCCCAATCACCAAAACAAGCTCCCGAGGCTTCTTGGTTTTGAGACTTGGCAACAGCTTCCTGCAAAAGGAGAAAGGAGCACAGCTGGCACCACCATGAGTGGAAGGGTGCCTGGGGTGGTGGCACACAGACTGAGGGAGAGGGGTGTACCCAGTGCCTAAATTTTAAATATCCAGTGGGGCTCTCTGATAAAAAGAGCATGAGAGGAGCAGCTTGGTATCCTTAAAGGACAGCAGGCAGCTGCATGGATCAGCAGCACAAATGCTCCCTATACGAGGTCCGTAATTACAACAATTTTGGGAATCAAATCTGTTACCAGGATGGTTACTGGGGAAGTCAATGATGCCCTAGGGTGCTTCTGCAGCAAAGCTAATCCACTAAAAATCTGGAATAAGGGAAGTCTATTAATAAAAGTTACATGGAGGGCTGGAGGGCATGGGAAAGCATGAGAGAATGAGACACACACACGCTCTGTGTCCCGAGATAAAACGTGTCAGATCCCATGCAGGTCCGAAATGAGATCTGGTTTAAACAAGGTGCAGAACAGGGGCCTTGAGACAAAGCTCCACTTATCCCAGAACAGACAAAAGCAAGGGAAGGCTTCCTCCTAGCTCTGCCCTGGAGGGGCCCAGCCCCAGTTTGCTGAGGAACCCCCTCAGCTGTACCAGCAATCCCTTCCCTGTGATGCCTGTATGTCAGCAGGATGCTCCAGGCCAATCTTCTGGAATATCCCAGATGATACAGAGTCACATGAAAGGGCTGCAGGGCTGTATTCTCCTCATTCCTCCTCCCTTCCTCCCTATTTTCCTGGCTTTACACCTGCACAGAGCTTTTAAACATGACCTTTATCATTTATTGAGCAGATGTGCTGCTCCTTGCCTTGCCTTGCCTGGTGTCCAGCTGCTTTCTGCAGCGGGGACCTGCTGCAGCTTCCCAGGATTGGAGCAGCAGCCTGGGAAAGCAACTTGTACAGAAGAAATGGGCTTTATCAGCAAACACGTGATATTTAGTGAGAAGGGGAGAGGAAACCAACACCACACAGATGGAGCTGTGCCTTCCCTCAGCCCCTGCCTATGAAAACAGACTTGTTAACCCTTTCCTCGAGGAGGGCTTCACTGTTACTGCTGATAAACAGGGCTTAATTTGAGGACTGCAAGCCTTATGTGAGGAGTAAATTAGTATTCAGGCTAAAGAGCTAGTACAAAAACACTATTGGAAATACAGGGACTGAAATCCAAAATAATAACAAATACCCAAGTCTTAATGTCCTGCATGCCTGCCCTGCTGATAAATGCACTTGTTTCTACCTTGATATCCTGAGCAAGGAAAAAATCATCCCCCAGTGTCTCTTCTGCACATTCCAGGGTCACCAATCAACCTCGAGACCACACAGAACTATCCTGCAGCCCTCCAGAACTTGCAAATCAATCAAATTAGTGGGAGACAACCTCCCAGCTGAATTAGCTGCCTGTTCACAAGAACTTTTGAGCCTGCAGCAGCCACAGTCTGAGTCTCTGACAGACAGAATTATCCACCAGTCAGACTCCACTCACAGAATTGTAAGACCACCTACTTCCAAGCACAGGGAGCCTCAAAGTGAATTATTTAGCCTTCACATGCAGTTCAACCATACTAATTTGAGTAACTCCTTGTCCTGGAAACCACCACCCAACTCAAGTGAAAAAGCACAACCACTGTGTCCAAGCTGACAGCGAGTTGACAGGACCATGGAGACAGGACAGCAAAATACAGCCATGAGAGCAACCCCATTCCCTGGCTGAGCGTTAAAACCCCAAAAAAGAACATTCTGGGTGTGAAGGTGTTTGTTCCACAAACAGCAGGAAAACCCAGGGCATGGCCAGAAGCCAGCACACAGTTCTTGGATCAGGAAACCAAACAGCCACGGTCGCCAGGGGTCACAATCCTTAAAGAACAATGCGAGGCAAAGGAAAAGGCTCTTGTTAGAACAAACTCACTGGAGCATAATTAAACTTACCTGGGCTTTTTTGCAGGTGGCATTCCATCTTCCAACAATGTTTCCTTGCCCAGGCTCACCGTAGAAGCCATCCAGTTTCTGTAGCAGACAAATCACCACAAGCCAAGTCACTGCACAAGGACAACACCACCTGGACAACAAGGCTTTACAGACCCAGCTTTGCACAGGTGGATCAATCTCAGCTTTGTTATCGTTCCAAGATCACCTCTGGGCTGAGAATTGCATGTTTTCGTCTCTGAACTTTGTCCCACAGCCTCATCCTCTTCCTTAACCTCTTTTACCATAAAATCCTTGGCTGTTTTTCCCAGGTGTGGTTGCCTCAGCAAAGCACACTTTGCCAGACCCTCCGTTTCACCTCAGCCGCTCGTTTTCCGCGAGAGCTGGATCCTGGAGCAGCACTCCCCCCTTCCCGACAAGGCCTGTCAGCAAACTTGCTGCTTGGGAAACAGTGGGAGGGAAGAGAAGACAAAGAGATTTTTGTTGGCTCCAAAAAGCCACGGAGAGCATTTCATTCCCTGGTGATGAGAGAAGGGTTTCCCCGCCCGCTGTGAGTCCGCAAGCACTGGGAAATGACCTTAAAGCCCACGGAAAGGAAGTGCACTTTGAGAACTCTTTCAACAGCCCGTCACATAAAATACACAAGCTCTGCCAGCACGCAGTACTCTCCCACTCTGCTTCTCCCAAATAAGTCTATGAAAAGGGAATGAAAATGAACAGAACTGTTCACCCTCCTCTGCTTTTTCCTTGCCAGTTGCAATGAAGAGTCCATCAAAAACTCTGCTAGACAAGGGCTTTTGGCCAGAGGAAATGCTGAGGAAGAGCTGCTGACTCAAAATCACTGAGTTTTTGCTATCTCAGGGAGATCCGAGGGTTTGTTCTAGAGGTGCCATGCCATGATTGCCCCCTGGCAGCCCAGCAGGTGACTATGGGCAGGTCTCTCCAGGCAGGACCTGCAAGTGCTGGCATGGATCATGTGAGAAATCAGCCAGCATTCTAGGAAAGCACCACCTTTCAGCTCTGGATGATGAGAACAGGGCAAAGTGACACTGTCAGACGCTCAGATACGCTGTGTGTGCAGCCATTACCCTCTGACCCCTTCGGAAAACTTTATACAATGGCATTCTGGATTGGTTTGGGCTGGACAGGACCTCAGGGCTCGTGTCGTTCCACCCCCCTGCCATGGGCAGGGACACTTGCCACCACACCACCCTGCTCAAAAATAAATCATTGTACCAACAGCAGAACACCTCAGAGAGCTGGTTTTCACTACCTACCTCCTGAAACATTACTGAACGTGTGCTGCTCATCACATCAAATCTTTTTATCTTACTGGGTCTTACTGTAGGGCTCAGATTTTGGATAAAAGTGTCAAAGGCTCTCAGCAAGTGAGGAATCTCCTGGTTTTGCCCCCTCTGTGCATGCCAGGCAGGGCTCCTCCATCACACCCTCTTGTGAACATTGTACCCTGTATTTTTCCAAGCCACACTGAGCCCAGGAGCTCAGTGCTGTTCTGACAATGAATCTCTGCAGCCTCATCCCCCCTGAATCCCTGCAGCCTGTCAGGCCTCATGGTGAGCTGTTTTGGGGGGTTACATCTCCAAAGACCACAGCAGACTCTCGGGAAGAGAGGAGGACCTGCTGGACACAGATCTGTCAGATTCACCATCAAGTCCCCGCTGAGTGAAGGCAGCCAAGCACAGTCAGGACAAAGGGGGGAAAGCCCCTTTTTCCTTCCCAGGAGGGTCCCACCTCTCCTTTTAGATTCTTCTGGAAGGACAGGCTGCTTCCACAAAGCCAGCCAGATTTTATTTAGTGGTGCAAAGATGCTTTAAATGAGGCAGGGACTAACAACAGACAACTGGAGTGTTTCAGAGGGAAGTTTGAGCTCCTGATGGTGCCAGGTCTGCCCTCAGCCCCGGGCAGAAGCAGAGCTACAGCCGAAGGTAAATCCTTCCTTGCTTTCTAAATTGGATATAATTTAAGCTTATAATTATCTTTGCATTGTGAATCACCAGCTGAGCCTCGAATATCAAGGTTGTTTGTAAACTCCCACCTAGAGCTCCCCTGTTTGCTTCCACCTGCCTCAGCACTGCTCCCATCTCACTCACCCTGCACATTCCCATGCTATTAACAGCAGGAATGGAGCCATCAAATCAATTTTAAGTGCCTCTAAATGACATTTCAAAAGCAATTTTAAACTTAGGAAAAAACACCTTTTGGAATTATAATCACCTTGTAAGGTTTTCTGATACAATGACCTTCAACCTTCAGGTCTATTACTTAGTGGAGAGAGCCATAAAGGAACAAAAACCCCATTATAAATACAGTCTAGTTCCAAAAAAAAGTTATTACAGGTCTTTAAAAGAATTCATGGGGATTCAGCCAAGAAATAGAAACCTCTGGTTTTCAGTCCTGGGGAGAAACTCTGCTTGCCAGAGGGACGGATCGTGCTGGCACAGCTGAGGTAGCCAAAATTAAATGGAATTACCACAGAGCATGACACTGCCATGGGAAAAAAACACAGCAGGTACTGCAGGTTCCCCCTGGGAACACAGGTACCACGGAGGAGAGGGAGCCACAGGCACTCAGAAGATAAGAAGTGTCTCTCCAGCCTTCTTCAGACACTGGGAACTTTCCAGCTATTTAGACTACAGGGAGCTGAAGACTGTAAACACAACACTCCATGGATTCCTGGCCAGCTGCCCCATTTCCCTGCCCCAGCCTTGTCCCCATCACTTTTATCAGGATTAAAAGACTCCCTGTGTGGGTTTGCTGTGTTCTCTTTCTCCATCCACACCACAGAAATCCCTTAATTTATCCTAAAGCCTTCCAGACTTCAGCTTTAAACTGTGCCCAAGTCACCAAAACTGGAGGAACCCAACCACAGCAGCTCCCTGTGTGACACAGACACATCCAGCTGCAGAAACGTTGGAAATATGAAGGTGTATCCCAGGTAAAACAAACACCTGAGCACCACGTGTGTCAAAGGAAGGCCGAGGTTCACACAGGGTGTGTATTTACAAAAACCTCTCTGCAGCTCTGCAAAGCACAGTCAACACCAGAGCCCAACCTGCAGAACCAAAACGGGGAATGAAGGGAACATTTTCTCCCCCACCTCAAGGAGAAGTCGCTGCTGACACCATCTCCATGCCCAGCACCCAACACAGAACTGAAGCTACACGTGGATATTCAGAATTGAAGCCAAGTGATCCAGCACCTCGCTGGAAGATGGGCTCTTCCAGAAGAGCGCCCACAAATTCCCAAAAGAAACAAGTACAGACCTACTGCTCATTCATTATTTTCAGTTTATTTGGGCGCTGAGAACTGCCACCAGCAGAGATGTAATTCCCAGCTTCTCTTCAGTTCAGCGCCTTTAAGGTGCTGGGATAAGACAGTGTAAAAGGCACTTTGTTTCAGCTGGAAGTTGAGCTGTCCCTGGCCAATTCCCAAACCTACCCCTCCACGTGGGAACTGCGCTGGAGCCGGATCAAAACCATCCTAGAAAAACACAGGCTCCAGGGACAAAGGGACCGAGGACAAGCCCTGCTCCTGCCCAAGCCACAAAAACAGGATTCACCCTCCCTGGATGTGAGACAAAACACAGCAGAGGATTTTATCCAGCGCTGTGATTCTCCACGTGCTTCCCAAGGGCTCCGCGAGCAGGGAGAGGCAGTGACACAGCAAAGGCCGGAGCTGTGTCCCACAGGCACACGCCGCTGCTCCAGAGCCGGCTCTGCAAAGGGAAGCGGGCTCACACCGCGGGGTCTGCTCACCTTCGCCCTTACCTGTGCTCTCCGTTGTGCCCTGCTCGCTACAGCTGCGGGAAAAGCAACAACACGGGCATTCAGCAGGCGGGGAGACTCCGACGCTCCTTCCCCAGGGGGACGCATCAACACAAAACAGCTTTATGGAGGGCGGCGGCGCGGCGGGGAGGCTTCCCGGCTCGCCCCCGGCTCGCCCCGGCCCGGGGCCAGGCGTGGGAACGCGGCGGTGTTCTCGTGGCGCTTTGCGGGGCCGGGGGAGGCGCGGGCGCATGCGCGGTGGCGGGCCGGGCCGGGAGGCGGCGCTGAGTGGGTCTGTCTGTCCGTCCGTCTGTCTGTTTGTCTGTCTGTCTGTCCGTCCGTCTGTCTGTTTGTCTGTCTGTCCGTCTGTCTGTTTGTCTGTCTGTCCGTCCGTCCGTCCGGGCCCGGCCGTGCCCCCCTGTGCCCCCCCACCCCTCAGGGGCTCCTCCTCCGCCCGCCGCCGCTGCCTGGGCCGGGTTGGTGCATGTGCGACCGCGCCTCCAGCCCCGTGAGGTGCAGGCGGTGCCTGGGCCGCTCTGATGCCTTCAGGCGTACGCGTGGCGGAATTTGGGTGTGCTTAGAGCTTTCCAGGAGGAAAACGGTTCTGTTTTCCGGGCGGCTGCGCGCTGTTGTGTACTGGCACCGTAAATGAAACATTCGTGGTTTTTAGGGACGAAATTAGCCGTGTGTTCTCACCAGAACCACCTTTATTTCACCCTGCCTTGCAGCACCTGGTCTTCACCGTTTCTTAATTCCTCAGGCAGTCCTGCAAACCACGGGCTGTGGAAGTGCTGCTGCAGGGATTTCAGCAGGGTGCTGCTGTGAAGAGAGCCGTGCCTGCTTAATTACTCCATTAATAATGAGTATATTATTGCTGAGGTAGGGTGGAGGTTGATCCCCATGGTGCTGCCTGTTGGGTTTAGGGTTTGTGGGTTCACCCTCACCCAGGTTCCCTCTCTGGGGTTTCCAGGTGGGGTGACTCACACAGACAGGTGACGTGCCCTCCTCTGGGTCCTGCCCTCGGGTGAGGAGTGGATTTTTGGGGTGGTGGCAGTAGGTCAGGGCAGGGACTAATGGGAAATGGGTCCCAGTGGGGTGAGTGGTGCTGGGCCCATGGCTGGTGGAGCCTGTGGGTCCCTGTGGGGCTCGGCACCACCCGGCCTTGTGCTTTTTCCTTTGGGATTTGGCCACCAAGTGGCCAGCTGGTGTCCCCTGCTTGGTGGGCCAAGGTAGTGGCAGGGAGTGGGGAGGAGCCCAGTGTCTCTCAGGGAATTCATTGCATTTTTCATTGCATTCATTGCATTCCTCTGGCTGTTTGAGGGTGGGCTGGGGGCCTGCAGGAGGATCCTGCCTGCTCCTGCACCCCCAAGGTGCCTCCTGGGGCTTAGAGATGGCCTGGCTTGGGAAATCCTTGGGGATGGGGAGGTGTTTATGGCAAGGGGTCAAAGCCATCAGGGAGCCCCCCATTTCACATGGTTTTGTGTTCTGTGCTACTGTGCCCTGGTCTGTTTTGCTGAGGGTGGTGGGTGAGTGGACATGGAAATACCTGTGGAAGCCACAGCCAGGTGCTGGCATGGAGGAACATTTGTGTCCAACAGGAGCTCTTCAGAGACCTGTGGGACACAGAAGTGGTTTGGGCATGAGGTCCCCAAAAGCTTGACAGGTGCTGGTGGGGTTGGGGGATCTCCTGACCTTCAGCCCTCCCTCCCAGGAGACTCCAAGGTCCCTGGGGGGGAGGAAGCAAACAGCAGTGTGCTGAGCAAGGAGGTGATTCAGCCCTGGGGCACAGCTGGCTCGTGGTGGCACTGAGGAAGGGGAGTCTTGACTAGCCCTGGCATGGGGTGTTGAGGTTAAATGGGGTGGGGGGATATTTTTGGGAGTCAGAGGACATGGGACTTTTCCCTGAGGGAAATACTTCCCTTCAGGCAGGGAGGTGTGGGGGTTGTTGTCCCTGTTGCAAGCAGATGGGGGACACTGGGGTGTGCTTTGGGGGCAGGTGCAGCAGTCCTGAAACTGGGGTGATGGGCACTGGGCAGGGACTGCCCTCTCCATGAACGTGGTGAGCATGGCCATCTGTCCCTTGCCAGCCCTGCACAGGCCAGTGCTTGGAGCTACCTGGACTGCTGGAAGGGACCTGGAACAAGATGATCTTTAAGGTCCCTTCCAACCCAAACTGTTCTGGGGTTTTATGATTCTCCCTGCTGAGGCAGAGGTGAGGACCCACCTGGGTGGGCTCTGGCCCAGCTCCTGCAGGCTGGGGACCCCACAGTGTACAGTGGGGTGTGATGGCCACCACTCTGCTTCAGGGTTCACAGTGAGGGAGATGCTGAGCCAGCTCTGTGCTCTGGTCCACGCTGGGCTCACTCTGGAGGTGCTCCCGTGTGAGTGCCAGGGCCAGCTTCTCTGGGGATCCCAGGTCAGGGGGCCTGGCTGTTATCCAGGTGAGGACTCAGATGGGAGAGGGGGGGACACATTCAGCACCAGGGCTGGACCCCCCAGCCCCCTCCTCCTGGTGTCCCACGGGGTGTGGGACACATGGATCACCTCCACACTGTGCTGGGCCACCGGCTTGGGCACAGTGACACTGCAGCAGCAGGTGGAGGGTTTAGTGTGCACTTCAGAGGCCCAGGCATTGTCCCCTAGGCAGGGAAGAGATGGGGAAATCTCCTGTGCCAGGAACAGCCTGTCAGGGAGCTGGATGGGCCTGTGGGCCCTGGAGACCTGCCAGATTCCTGGGGGATGGAACTCACCTGGAGCTCAGCTCTCACAGGGCACAGAGGAGGAGCCCCCAGGCACTGGAGGGGTTGAGGATGATGAGGAGATGAAGGCAGTGTCAGTTGTTGGCCACCACCAGCAGCACCAGGGGAACGAGACCTGGGGAAGGAGAAATAAAGGGGGGATTTTGGGGTGGAAAAAATGACTGCTAGGTAAATTTAACTTGCAAAATAAATATGAGTGGCAAACGTGGACCTGTCTGTATGTAGTCAGGAAACCAGAGAGGAAAACAGATATGGGTGCTGCTGAGGGCTGGGCACTGTGACCGCGGGCAGTGACGGCATGGGGCGGATGTGGGAGGGAGGCCCTTGCCAGGGCTTGGCTTCCCCTCCCTGCAGCCCCAGCCCATTTATCCTGCCTGTGCTTTCACATTCCCCAGCAGAGGCGGGAGCTGCTGGCAGCTGGGGGCCCCTGGGTGTTCGGGGAGCTCCTCCACTCTGTGCCTGGGGAGGCAGGTGGGTGCCCCTGCCCTCCTTTCCACCCCAGGGAGCTTCACTGGGAATTGCTCCTGGATGTGGCAGCTGCAGGGATGGATCAGCCTCGCCATTCACTGCAGATCCCATCAGACTGAGAGTGACCATCCTGCCTGTCCTTTCCCACCCAGGTAATCCCAGAAGATCTTCCTTTGCCAAACCCAGGGGCTGATGCATCCCCTTCCCTGCTCCAGTGCTGGACTCCTGCATTCCAGGTAAGCATCCCTCCAACTTCCCCTGCTGCTCACTGTCCGTGCTCATTGTTCCACTCACACTTGGGCTTTTGGCTGTCACTGAGTGGTGACTCTTGGGCACTGTGGTTTCCGTGGGTGTGCTGGGGTTTTGTGGGCATTTCCTGCAGTCCTGGGCTGGTTTTGGAGTAGGGGAAAGGCTTCAGCATGACTTGGGGTGTTTCATTTTGGAAGGGGTGATGCCAGCAGTGGAAAACAGCAGCTGTTTGCCACATTGCTGTTCCTGGGTGTCTGCAGGGAGTGTCTGGGCTCCCTAAACCATGCTGGGAGCACAGTGCTGAGGAATCTGTGAGCTGGCAGGGAACACACAGGAATGCCAGGGCAGGCATCACCCACACTGCCTTTGGTTTGCCAGCACCCAGTCCATCCCGGGTGTTCCCAGCTGATTCCCACTTCTCCCCTCCACAGGATCCTTTTCCCACTGATGGGAATGAGGGTTTCTCCTCCCCATTCTCTCTTGGCCTCGCTTGCTGCAGGTGTGTATCTCCAGTGGAGAGAGCCAGTAAGAGGTAAGTGTTCCTTGCCAGCACATTTTGGGGAGGCAGATGTGCTGGGGGTGACTTTGGGGCTGTAAGAGCACCCCAGAGGTGCAGATCCCTGGAACAGACTGGGCTGAGACCTGCCATGAAGCAGTTCTTGCTCTCAGTTTGTGTTCCTCTTTTCTGCTCTCAGGAGAGGTGTCCTGCTGGCAGTCAGTGGCTGAGCAGCGTGCTGCCCACTATGGCTGGTGAGTCTGGGAATAACCTGGCTCTGTCCCCTCCCTCACAGCATCCCTTCCCCTACAGAACACCAGGGTGCCCATGGGCTGCTCCTCACGATGCCTCAGCATTCAGGTGTTGGTGGCAGCTCAGGTTCAGGGACCAGGATGGTTTTGGGGGTCAAGGTGAGATCCTACCCACCCACCCCTTTCTACTGGGGGCGTCCTGCAGATTGAATGATGCTGTGCTTGGGAAGTCCAGGGGTGCTGAACCCCCAAAACTCACTGTGACCTCACTCTGCAGGTTGGTTTAGGCGGCTCCTGCACAAACCCAAGCCCAGCTCAGCGGAAAGCCTCAAGTCCAGCCACTCTGCTTCATCCTCCCCTTCCTCCTCCTCCTCCTCGTCCTCTGCCAAGAGCTCCAGCTCTTCTCCTGGCACGAGCCTGGCCACCAGCTCCATCTCCCTGTCACCCGTGTCATCAGTGGACATCAGCGCCTCCGACAGTCCCCGGTGGGACAAGAGCTACGACGTCTGCATCTGCCACAGCGAGGGGGACGTGGAGCTGGTGCTGGAGCTGGTGTCCTACCTGGAGGGGCAGCCCGAGAGCTTCCGCTGCTTCCTGCAGCTGCGGGACGCGGCGGCGGGCAGCGCGGTGGTGACGGAGCTGTGCGATGCCGTGCAGAACAGCCACTGCTGGGTCATGCTCATCACCCCCGGCTTCCTGCAGGACCCCTGGTGCAGGTACCAGATGCACCAGGCCTTGGCCGAGGCTCCCATGGCCAACGGACGCACCATCCCGGTGCTGAAGGACGTGGATCGCAAGGATTATCCCAGGGAGCTGCGGAACATCTACTACATCTACATGGCGCTGAAGGAGAAGAGCTTCAGGCAGATCAGAGACACTGTCATGCGCTGTGAGTAGCCTGTGGGGTGCTGGTGAAACGTCACTCCACTGGGGTGAGGACCGTGGGAAGGGGCCAGATTCCATACATTTATTTAAAGCTGATTTTTAGAGTAACTGTTTGCTAATGGAGCTCATCTGCTGTCCCTGCAGACCTCCAGGACCTGTGCCGGAGCTCCACAAAAAGCATGGAGTAGTGCTGGGAGAGGAAGATGCATCCCCATGGGCATCTCGGAGCTGTCACCGTTGGATCTGGGTGTTGGCATGTCCCGTTGGACCTTGAGCTCAAACCTGAGGTGCTCAGACCAGACCTGGCACCAAAGATAGGGAGCTCTCCACATCCATGAGGGACAGCAGACCGGAGTCCACCACGTCCTGGTGGCCAAAATCTCCTCAGCAGGGACAGGGCCATCCATCACACAAACACTAAGCTCTGGTATCGGGTGGTTCTTGGGGTCATGAGAGCTCTTTACTGCCCTGGCATTCTCTGTCCTGAGGGTCCAGGACCCCTACTAAGCTGACAAGGAACCTGCTGGGCGCCTGTGGGCAGGACGAGATGAGGCAGGCGGTGACGCTGTACGGAGTCGTTGTGACTACGAAAATGCAGAAGTTTTAAATGTTGGTGGTTTTCCGTGATTTTGTCTCAGTCCCCGGTTCGGGCGCTTGTGGGAGAGGGAGCGGCGGGGCTGCGCGACCTCCGAGCCGCCAGGGGGCGCCATGTCCCAGCGCGCCCAGAGGCGCCGCGCGTGCGCAGTGCGGGGGCGGGCGCGAGCCATGGCGGAGGGCCCACAGCCGAAGAGGAAGCGCGAGGAGGAGGAGAAGAAAAATGGCGGGGCCGCCACTGAGGGTGGCGCCGCCGCCGCCGCCTTCACGCTGTCGGACCTGCGGGTGCGGCGCGTCCTGCGGGAGTCGGCGAGGGACAAGATCGTCTTCCTGCACGCGGAGGCTCTCGAGTCGGCTGCTGCTGTAACTGAGCCGGGCACAGACCTGCTCTGCCCTGTGAGCCTGTCAGGAAAATCCACAAACGCCAGAGGTTTACGTTTAAAAGGAGATAGAGGAGTCCTTCAGCATTATTTGAATGCAGTGAGAGAGTCCACTGGGCCACATACCCGCAGGATTTTTTCTTTTTTTTTTTTTTCTTTTCGCAGTTCTGGAAGGCAGCCTCCCTTTTATCCTAATTCCTGGCCACAGTTGCCTTTCGAGTCGGCTGCTGCTGTAACTGAGCCGGGCACAGACCTGCTCTGCCCTGTGAGCCTGTCAGGAAAATCCACAAACGCCAGAGGTTTACGTTTAAAAGGAGATAGAGGAGTCCTTCAGCTTTATTTGAATGCAGTGAGAGGGTCCACTGGGCCACATGCCTGCAGGATTTTTTCTTTTTTTTTCTTTTCGCAGGTTTTGGAAGGCAGCCTCCCTTTAATCCTGACTCCCGGCCATGTTGCCCTCTTCCTTTCCCCATTGGCTGAGCTACTGGGGAGGTACAGCCTTCCCAAACCACCTGCCCCATATCCCCCTTAAACCTGGCATTTTCCCCAAAGTTCAGAACTTCAGGCTCGTGCAGACCTGTGTCTGATTCAGGAGCCAAACTGTCCAAAGTCGATAGAGACATTAAGACCCATTTCAAAGACATTGACACCTATCAAATTGTTTGTAGAGGCATTAGCACACATCTTCTCAAGCTGACAGGCTTGGGAGTCCCAGGTGAGCCCAGGTGGTGTGCTGAGGCCTCACCTGAGTCTTGTAGGGACAGGAGTGAGGCTGGGGGATGTTCCACACCCAGCACCTCCCAAAGCCAGCACGCTGAGGCCACTGGATTGGGAGCTGTGGTTCCTTGGAGCAGGGCAGCAGTGAGTGCCCCCTGCCCCAGAACTTGCTCCCTGACTGATGCAAACCCCCACGCCTGCCTTTGCCCTCTTCCTGGGAAGTGCCAGAGATTAAATTGGTGCTGTGGGTCAGCAGGAAACCTGGGAGCATCCGGGGAGGTGCAGATGGCCTGAGTCATTGCCCACATGCCCTGCTCCCCCAAAAACCACCTGTGTTCCCTGGTGGGGGGGAGCACATTCCTGCTGTGCTTCTGGGCAATTGTGCTATTTATTTTTGGATGGGTGTGTGGCCTGTTGGGGGACTGTGAGGTGTCTGCCATGATCCCTGACCTCAGACTGTCCACCCACTGCTGGATCTGTGTTGCTGATGACTTTATCCATTTGTATTCCAGAGGATTGGCCTCTCTGGAGAGGGCACAGATGCTGTAGTCATCCTGGAAAAGACTCCTTTCCAGGAGGAGAAGATCCCAGACCTGCTGAAGAAGCCCATGCACGCAGAGCTGCAGATGCACAATGACATTTACTGCACCTTCTACCTGAGCCCTCCCCCGGAGCTGAGTGGTGAGTGCCCTGACTGCCCAGGGTGCTGGGAGGGCAGCTGGCATGCCAGGATATGGCTCCTGCCCATTCCAGAGGGGAGGGTGCACTGAGATGGGCACGTGCCACTGCTGCACCTGGCTGTGCCACCCCGCCTGTGGCTTGGTGACAGAGCACCCCTGGCCCAGTGGGGAGGTCAGTGGGTTGTTGCCATGTCTCGTGTGAGGCTTTGAATGCTGCCCTGTTTCATCCCCTTTTTCCCATGCCATGGCAGGGGGCTCAGCTGATGGGGCACTGAATGGCCATGCACTGATGACCTTGTACATGGAGGTGCAGAAAGGCTCAGGGGTGTGAGGGCTCCCTGTGGGTGCCTGTCAGTGCTCTCAGTGCTCTTGGGTGAGAAGGAGTTGTCTCCCTCCAGATTGTTTCTCTTGGAACAGTCTGCAGGGCACATGCAGGTAGCTATTCATCCCACGGTGGCATCTCATGGGCTTTTTTGTCACCTGGTAAGGACAGGCAGTTTCTATTGGGGGAGGATTTAAGTGCTGATAACCTCAAGTGCTGGGGCAGATGAGCCCCACCCCCCTGAAGATTTCACACATCTGTGTGTTACAAAACTGTTGATAACCAAGTATGACAAGGACTGATGGGCAGGCTGGGGAGCTGCAGTGGAAGGCTCTCACCCTGTGGAGGGGACTCTGGTCCCAGTGGGAAGGTGTCCTGCAGTGGTGGTGCTTTCCAGCTGCCACTGGAGAGCTGGGCTGGTCTTTGGGCACTTCAGTTTCACCACAAATCCCAGACTGTTTTGGGTTGGAAGGGACCTTAAAGCTTGTCCTGTTGCAGCCCTCTGCCATGGCAGAGACACCTTCCACTGTCCCAGGCTGCTCCCAGCCCCATCCAGCCTGGCCTTGGGCACTGCCAGGGATCCAGGGGCAGCCACAGCTGCTCTGGGGAGCCATTCCCTGTGTCCTGTCCCTCCATCCCTTGTCCCCAGTCCCTCTCCAGCTCTCCTGGAACCCATTTAGGTGCTGGCAGGGGCTCTCAGGTCTCCCCAGAGCCTTTTCCTCTCCAGGCTGAACACCCCCAGCTCTCCCAGCCTGTCTCCAGAGCAGAGCTGTTTCAATCAGGGCATCTCCATGGCCTCCTCTGGACTTGCTCCAGTGGCTCCATGTTCTTCCTGTGCTGAGGACCCCCGAGCTGGAGGCAGCCCTGCAGGTGGGGTCTCACCTGAGTGGAGCTGAATCACCTTCCACAATTAATTCCATGTGAATGCTGGTATATATTTAAATTCCAGACGTGCAGTGATAAATTCCACGTTGATGCTTTCATAAACACAACAGCCAAACAGGTTTAATAGTCAAAATTAATCTGAGTCCCTTAAGTAAGATGTTGTTACAGGGCCAAGTTAAATTTTCAGGATGTTTGATGTGCCTTTCCAAAAATGCTCTTGTTTTAGCTCTGTTCCCACGGTGTGGGAGGGAGCATTGTCTGGATTTGTCAGCTTGAATTGTGCAAAACTCCTTTCTCCTGTGAAGGACTCAAAATTAAAGATTTTGTTGTTACAAACTGTGAGTTTCAGTCTGAGGAAAACACCATAACACCACGGGTGTTGTTGGAAGACGTTAAAGCCCCTCTTTCTTAGCTGGGAAAGCTCCTGCTTGGGTGCCTGCTGTATTCCAGCCCTGCAGGAGTTGCAGTGATTCCCACGAGGTGGCATTGCAAGACTGAAATCCCCTGGGCTGCCTCCAGCTCAGCCCTGCTTTGCCTTCCTCACAGCACTTGTGTAAATTACACCACACTGCTCTGACAACAGAATTCCTTGTTTTGTTTAAGGCTTATGCCAGGTGCAAAACCCCTCCTGCATGTTTGAATGGGGAAGAAGCCTCTGGCTTTCTTCTGCTGAGCTTTATCTTTTTAATGACTTTTAAATCTGTCTTTAAAAGGTAATTTTTTGCAATATTTGTAATATTACCCAGTGGTGCGTCTTTGCTTCCCACCCCTCTCCTTGGCACCCCTTAAGTCGTTCTGGATGCTGAGCAGCCCCAAGCAGGAGATCAGGAGGGGGCTGTAGACCCTGGAGCTGCTGTCCAGGCTCCCCGAGTCAGAGTGGAGAGCAAGGAGGCTTCTTTTGAAGCAGTTAGCAGCAAATAGCTGTTTGGTGGGCACATTGCATGAGCTGCTGGTGAGCAGCTGGCACTGGGCAAACAGCCCTGTGTGTCACAGGGGGAAGGAAATCACCCTTTGGAGCTGAGTCAGCCCAAGGATGTAGTGATATGAGGAATGTGGGTTAAAAACCTAAACAGGAGGAATTGCCTGTAAGGGTTTGACTGACCTGGGATGTCCAGTGATAATTGGAGACCCAGGGAGTCCTTGCACAGGGTCTGTTGGCTCCTTAGTTGCAGGGTTAGAGTTACAGGGTTTTATCTCCTGGTCCTTGCAAGTTTACACTCGGGTACAAGATGCAGTAAAATATTTTGTAGAAAAGGCCAGACTTTGGCATTAAGGAGTTTTGTGGAACAGTCCTGTCTTGTGTGATGAAGGAATTTACCTGGGGGATTTCACAGCACCCTGGGCAGCTGAACCCTGCCACACTCAGCCTCTTGCTTCTGAGGTAAGATAGACCTCAAGACAGAGGAAGTGGTGACTGTGAGTAACTCGTGCTGATGCCATGAGGAGCTGCCTGCAGAGCGTGTTTCTCAATGCTGCCTCTGTGCTCCCAAGTACCAGGGGCTCTTCATTCAGCTGGAAATGGACACTCTTTCCCCACCTCCGTGTTGGCCAGCGGAGCAGGGAGGTCATCCTTCCCCTGTTCTTGGCAGTGGTGAGGCCTCACCTTGAGTGCTGTGTCCAGTTCTGGCCCCTCAGTTTGGGAAGGATGTGGAGGGTCCTGGAGAAGGTCCAGAGAAGGGCAATGAGGCTGATGAGGGGCTGGGAACACAAACCCTGTGAGGAAAGACTGAGGGAGCTGGGGCTGTTTAGCCTGGAGAAAAGGAGACGCGGGGGTGACCTTATCACTCTCTACAAAAGAGATAGGCCTCTTTTCCTTCCTGAAAGGAGGTTGTAGTGAGGTGGAGTTGGTCTCTTTCTCCATGCAGCACTGACAGAACCAGAGCATGCAGCCTTAAGCTGTGCCAGGGGAAATGCAGGTTGGATATCAGGATTTATTTATTTATTTCAGAAAGAGTGATAAAGCTCTGGAATGGCTGCCCAGGGAGGTGGTGCAGTCACCATCCCTGGGTGTGTTTAACAAAGCCTGGATGTGGCACTGGGTGCCAGGGTTTAGTTGAGGTGTTGGGGCATGGGTTGGACTCGATGATCTTGAAAGTTTCTTCCAACCCAGTGATTCTGTGAAGAGTGTCAGGTGCTGCTCCCTCTGTGCAGTCAAACCAGCACAGACCCCATGCAATGATGACTTGTTTGTGTGGTGACACAGGGAAAGGGAGGCCAAAGCATGTTACTTGAGCAAATGACTCCCCTCTGACCTCAGAAGAGACATTTCACTCGGGGAAGATGAATTTCACTCTGATGAGATTTTTAGGTCTGGGAGCACACTGGTGTGAAGGCAGCACCAGATGAGTCTGGCTCATCTCATTGATTTTACTGCATGTGTCAAGGCTAAAATGGGAAATAACATTTGCAGACAAGCCAGTAAATGGTCAGAGTTTGTCTGAAGGGCAACCCAAACCTGTGGAGTGAGGGGAGGAGACTTTGTGAATTTGTGGGGAGTAGTGTATCAGAGCTGATGTGACTGTGCTGCTACCAAAGGCAGGCCATGTGCATCTTATTTTAGGGCCACTTTCTGGATATTGCCTTGATTTAAGAGGCAGCTTAAGCCTAGATGTGAGAGGAGCCCCCAGCCTTGGCTTTCCCCTGCAGGGAGAGCAAGGGCTGATTTCACAGAAAGGGAAGCATTATCTGACTACCAAAGGTTGGATTGTAAAAGCCAGATGGTTCAATGTGCATGTTGCCTGATAACATCTAATTCCTCACACCCATTTGCCAAGGAGAGCTTGATGTTGGCAGAAAGCAGCCCCTTCGGTAAAAGCCAGATGGTTCAATGTGCATGTTGCCTGATAACATCTAATTCCTCACACCCATTGCCAAGGAGAGCTTGATGTTATTGGCAGAAAGCAGCCCCTTCATGCCTGGCTGCTGTGGGACTGTGTTTCTCCAAAGCTGTGCTGGTGTGGTTGAAGGGCTCTTATCAGTTCTCTAAGGAGTCTTTGCTCCTTGGCTGCAGGCCTAAGCTTCTTATCTTTTTATCTTAAGATAAAAACATCTTAAAACAAGCACAACGTGAGAAGCTCTGTCTCCATTGCTCCAACATGGGGTGGAGAAATTGTGGGAGAAATGGGAGAATGTGGAAGGAAAGTTTTCAGTCATGCAGGAAGTAATCCACATCCCAGAAGAGTCTGGTTTCAGGCAGTGAGGAGCTGGAGAAACTTGCAGGAGCTGCAGTGGGAAGGCTGGTTCTTCTCCCTGCGTCTCCATGCTTTGGCTGCCTCTGGGGTTTGCTCAGCCAAGGAAACTTCTTGCATTTACACTTAAAACAAAAAGCTCGAGCCTGAAGCTGTGGGAACATGTGGGGTGGTTTGGAGGATGGTGGGAGGTGTCATTGTACTTTACTGTGTGTTTGCAGGCATGGTAAACTGCAACTTTCTTCTTTGCAGTGCCTGTTGCAGCTAAAGTCCACTGAGCCCCCCAAGTCCTGGCATGAGCCCCAGGGGCCAGGCAGCCTTAGCTGAGTCCCTGGCAGCATGCTTGGCTTGCCCTGGCATGTGCTGGCCTTGGAAACTGTGAGCTCTTGCAGGCTTTATCCTTTGCAGCTTTAATTCATTCACTTAAGAGTGCCCCAGCTGTTTGGGACAAAGCCATGGGCACACCTGGCTGGGGCTGGGTTGGAATCCGGTGCTCCTGTGTGACCCCTCTGCAGTTGTAACAATAAAACCAAATAGAGACTGTTCATGCAGAAGGGGAGGTTGTGTGTTACATATTTACTTAGGGCATTGTATATTTAGTTAGGGCTGCATCCAAGGTGCTGATGGTGAGAAGACAGCTCAGAGCTGGGTGCAGCAGGAAAGAGAAAAAAAACCTGCAAGAGCTCAAATGTCGACTTGCCTGTTGTTCCCCAGCCTTGGCACCTTCCTGCACCTCTTGATGAGGTTGATTAGGGAGCTTATAAATGAAAGCTCCTCTTCCTGCTAGCAAAGAGAAGAAAAAGCACCCCTGCCCAAAAGGAGAAATAGGTTGTGCCCACCCTGTGTGCTTCTCCTGGCTCCCTGGCAGGGTTACATCTGTCTAAAACAGGCTGGCATTAGGTGTTAATGCTGCAGTGGGGAGGGAGAAGAGAGTGTGAGGCCTCTCCTCCCTGATGTGCTGAGCTGGAGGGGGATTTTGGCAGAGCCTGGGGCACGAGAAGGGGTGAGGCATCCTTAGTGAGCTCAGTGTGCCCTTTCTTACCTGCGCGAGCTCTGTCTGCTCATATTTCATCCTCTCCTGACAGCAGCTGCCTCCAGCCTTTTTTCCCTTAAGTTCCCCAAATGGTGTTCTGGTTTTCCTTTTGTCTTGGGTTGTGTTTTCCTCTCTTGTTTTTAGCAGGAGAGGGGAGAAGTGTTTTTCTGGTCCATCTGAGTCTCCTTTTCTCCTGGGCAGTTTCCTCTCAAGTGCCTGTCATAGAGTGACCAGCCTGGGCAGTTGTTCTGCCTCCTGCTCATCCAGGTTCCTTCAATTGAACCTCCTGGCTTTTTATAACCTCCAGTTAGCTGATGGTCAGCCCTGCCTTCCAGAATAAACCACAGATGCTGTGTGGTGGCCCCGGGCCGGCGTTCGAGAACAGCCTGGCTGATGTGACTCAGATGTGAGCAGAGACAATCCCTGATGCTTCAGCCAGCTTAGAAACCCACATCACGTGTCTGGTGGTTCCCTACCCCCATTTCCAGGCCGGGGCAGGTTTTGGGTGCCCCACAGCCTACGTGCTGCTCCAGTGCATGTGGAGCCTGCCAGGAGCAGACTTGGAAACCGGAGCGTGGCCGTGTGCCAGCACTGGAAGGATTTTGGGGCGAGCCTGGTCTCGCTGTGGATGTTTCCTGCAGCCGAGTCTGGGCTCAGCTGTGACTTGGCATCCTGTGTGCAGCTCCTAAGGACTGTCAGGCTCTGAGCAGGTATCAAACAGCCTCTCTGGCTGCAGTGATTGATGCTAATTAGCATCGCTGGGGCATTTTGGGGTTGATGAGACCTTTAGAAGGGAAATAATCATAAGTGAACCGCAGCCTTTCCCCTGCCTTCTCTTGCAAACATCTGCTCAGCTGCAGCTGCACATTAAGGAGTCCTATGATCTCTCGTTTAAAGCACCCTGAGCAGCCACCCCCAAGTTGGGGAGGTGCCAGGGAAGCCATTATGGGTCCCCTGCACCCCCACGCACTGTGGTTATCACCACCCAGCACTGAGGGGCTTTTGCTGCAGTTCTTGCTCTATTTTTGGGGTATAAAATCAAATTGTGAAGGTTTCAGCCTGAGGCTGGCTGTGGTATTTTATCTTTTGCCTTTTTTGTTTTCTCCCTAGTGCTTTGCTGATCTTTTTAAGTGAAGAGAGCTACAGCCTTGTCTTTTTTTCTTTGGTATTACATCATCCTGCTAGAAGTGCTAATTGAGTCCTGGAAAACAACCTTGTTTGAACATGTGTATGGTGGGAATCAGACCAGACTGCCCTTGTGGTTTGCATTTTCATATTTCATGTTACCAGCATTTTCCTGTGGATTTCATTAAGCTGGGTTTGGCATGGAATGAAAAGGCAGAGTCTCTCAGATTGTGCAGTGCTGACCTTAAAAAAACAGAAAGCAGAAAACTAAAAAAGACTCAAACCATCCTAAATCCTGGCTCTGGGAACAAATAGGTGTTTGTATTCAGTGCCTAGCTAGCCTGTGTACGTACTTAAGGCTTGAAGCACAGCTTTGGTGCCCTGCTGTGTGTGCAGCCCGTGGCTGCCTGTGGCAGACCCTGGGCACAGACTGCAGTGTTCACAGTGCCCCAGTCACTTGCCTCAGTCTGTTCTGCCTGGGGTTTGGTCAGGCTCAGGTTTTTCTCCTTTGTGCACTGAAGTTTATAGCAGCTCTGTATCAGCTAGGAAGGCAGAGACACTCCTGTGCCCTTGGAGCACCTTGGAGCTGTGGCAGGCTCCGTATCACACATCCGATCGTGGCCAAAGACGGATGTTCTCCGTGTGTTTTGGCCCTGTGAGTAGGATGTGCTGCTGCTGGCATCACAGCTGCCAGGTTGACAAGGTGAGCACTTGCATCCTGTTCAGTGCCACAGAAATTACACAGCAAAGTTCCAATCTTGAGGCAAACAGAAGATGTTTTCTTTTTGCCGGGGTAAATACTGGTTTTTGTGGGCAGAGGGTCACTCAGCCCTCTTCCCTTGGCTCATCCTGAGCTGTGTTGACCTGTCAGCTCACATTGCTTGCTCTGGATCTGTCCCTGTGCCC
Source organism: Passer montanus (assembly GCF_014805655.1). NCBI lineage: Eukaryota > Metazoa > Chordata > Aves > Passeriformes > Passeridae > Passer > Passer montanus. The sequence continues at coordinate 5,574,948 of NW_024369596.1, forward strand.
TTGACTTCTTTGCCTCCTGTACTTGGGGCTCGAGGCCAAGCACTCTGACTGAGCTCTGAGAAGAAGCTACTCCTTGGAGTTCATCTGGTTTTGTGGCTGGATGAAGTTGCTGGGTGCGTCCTGTGAGCTTTGAATTTAAGTATGAAGAAGATGTGTCTCTGTCCCCAGGGTGGTGTTTCTGTCCTGGTTGTTGACTGCACATAAACACTGCCCTGGGAGCCCCACCTCTGCCCCAATGTTGCTAATAGGCGTGAAAGAGCAAGTGTGGAAAAACTCAGACAGCAAACTCCTGCACCTGAACTGGAAAGACAGGCCCTGGCTGTGCCCTTGGCTTTTCCTTCCTTCAGAAAAGCAGCAGCAGTGCAGGAGGTTAAAGCACTTGTTTGCTTTCCATGTCCGTTCTCCTGCACCCTCTCTTCAAAATGTCTTAGTGTGGCTTTTTTTGGAAGGGAAAACAGATTTGCTGGGGACTGACGGAAGCAGTGTGGTTGGTAACTCAGTCAACGTGTTTGTTCCTAGAGATCAAAGCCACAGTGGTGTACCCTGCCACGGAGAAACACATCCAGAAGTATCTCCGTCAGGAAGTGCACCTCATCCGTGAAACCTGGGAGGATTACAAGAACATAACCCTGCCCTTCATCCAGTCCCAGAGCTTCAGCATCCAGGTACGGCTGCCACGCCCTCTCCTGCAGACACAGATGTCTTTGGTTTCCTCTCTCAAAACTGCTGTCAGAAGGCTTCTCTGAAGCCCAGGCTGGAGAGCTGGGAGTGTTCTGCCCCATCTCCCTGTTGGTTGTGCTGTCAGCTCTGTGGTGCTGTCCCCTCTTACTTGGTTGGCTGGGACAACCTTTTCCATTTTTGCAGAAAAATGTTTGCCTTGGAGCTGGACTTCAAGTTGTCTTTCCCAAGGTTTGTGGAGAAACTCTGAGCTTTTTCTCCTTTCCAAGGTTGACTTCCTGAGTGTTGTTCACTGGGCTTCTTAGGAGTCTCTGGGTTGTTGTGGAAATGGAAAGGAACAGAATGTTCTGCATCACAACTCACTCCTCCTACCATTCAGCCCCTCAGTCCATATTCCATGTGGTGAAACTGTTACTTTTAGTGTTCTACTTGCTCCAGGCAGCCGCAGCTTTTTCCTTGGCTTTATCCTTTTTGACTGTTCATCTCCCTGTCTTTCTCCTTTAGAGATCAAAGGAATACAAGTCTGTAGGGATCAATTCATGCCAGCCTTTGCAGAAGGGGGAATCAACCAAATCCTGGGGCTGCTGAGGCTCTCCATTAAAAATAACTCCCCAAAACTAACCAGGAGCCTTGGATGCTCCCCCCTACCTTCCCCCATCTTTCCTGCTGCCTTAAACTGCAGCATTTATTACCTGGAGAAAGGCAAGTGTGTATGTCTTCCAGGCCACAGCCTTCATGAAATATTGTCTCTGTGCTTTTGCTCCCAAATTTCTTATGTTTCTTTGTGTAGCAGCTGCCTTTAGGAATTGTTTGAGCTTTCACTCTGCCTCTTGCCCCAAATGCCTGTGAGCTGGTTTCAGTACATGGAAACATGTTCCTGGTGACCATCAGGAGCATCTGCTGAGAAATCATGGTCAGTCCTTGACCTCTGGGATTTAATAATGCTGTTCCTTGTCTTTATCCAACCGCTTTTGCCAAGTGGAAGGGGAAATGTGAGGGGTGACAAATACCAGGGGACTACAGAGGCATCTGTGTTTCCTGCTGGAAGATACAAAGTGTGGATGCTTTCAGGATAATGGTTTTATTGTGGTGCCAGCCCTGGACATGTGTTCTGCTTGCTAGGCTTGTGCTGGGAGCAGCAGGAGCAGCCAGCCAAGGATCTGCCCATCATGAGGCAGCCTTGGGTTTAAAATTCAGCTCATCTGATCAGTGAACTTATTAAGGGCACTCATAGCTTGGCACTTGTGATCAGAGCAGGCTTAAAATCCCCAAAAAGCAAATGTCCATTTTCTGCTGAGCTTCCCTCTGAACTTCCCTCCCAGGGTTATGGAACAGAGTGAGCTTGTGTTGTATTTTTGAGAATCACTTGAAGAATCTAATCTCTAAGATGATGCTAAGGAGAAAAGATAGCAATTTAAGCCAAAAATCCCAGATCAAGGGATGAGAAGTAGTTTTTTCCCTCCAGATGTATTCAGGTCAGTTTGCAGCAATCCTAAGTGTTTATTAGATTAATGAAACTCTTGATGGATTTCCCCCAAAGTGTCTGGTGTGCACAGCACTGCCAGCCCAGCTCATTTGGTGTATTTGTGAACCTGGCTGCACCTTCCTTACCCACCTGGGGCAGCCAGAATATTTCAGACCTATATTTGGTGAGGAAAATGATGTTTCCAAACATCTTCAGCTTCCAAGCTTTAGCAATTTCCTGCCGCCTTGTGTTACCACCTTCCAGGGACCTGGCTGAGGACTCTCTTGCCAGTCCAGTACTTAAGCTAGGCTAAAGCTAGAGCATAACATGCATTTTGGAAGTGTAAAGAAGGATGCTGGAGCTGAGGCTGGGAGCCAGGGAGAGCAAAGATGCTTTTCTCTGGTCTTACTCTGTCACTTATCCCTGGTTATTTCCATTACTCTTCTCTGAATGGTGCTTTGCCTTGCAGGAGGAGCACGGGGGGATAACCAGAGCAGGGATTACAGGCAGCCTGGAGGCTGGAACCTTAAGTATGGAAGAAGAAGAGTGGTGAGCTGTTTTCTAATCAGCCAGGGAGCCAAGAGACATGCATTGCCCAAAAAAACACAGGCCTTTCAAATCCCTACAGAGAGCTGCCAGCAGCCAGAGCCACATCCAACTCTGCTCCTTCCTCTTTGAATAGGGAACAAAATCAGCCAAGTTCCCTTCCCAGACCTGATTGTAAAGATTTTGCTGCAGCTTGGGGGGTAAAAAAAGATGTAAAGAGCCCCATGGTGCTGCAGAGGTGTTGCTGAGCCTCACGAGAGCTGGGTTCCACTGCTTTTTACTGAAGTGCTCATAATATTCTGGAGTTTATTGGTTGATTAGGTGTTTTATGGCTAATTAATTACAAATTATTTGGTCATTTAAAATAAAATTGGTGGGGTTTTTTATATATTTTAGTTGCAGAGAAGGTGCAGTAATCCATGAGCTAGGGCTAAATGCACCTGAGGTGGTGTTTTTTAATTCTCTGCTGATTTATAAATCACATATTTCTCTTTCAGTGGGTGTATAATATCCTGGAGAAGAAAGCTGAGGCTGATCGAATCGTCCATGAAAACCCAGATCCTTCCAATGGCTTTGTTCTGGTTCCAGATTTAAAGTGGAATCAAAACCAGGTTGGTTTGCCCCTCTAATGCTGCCTGTCTGAAGGTAATCCAGAGGAAATGTCCACTTTCAGACTACTAAGAGCACCCTGAGAGAGTCTGAGTAGGTTTCTGTGCACGCTGTTGTTAGTGATGACTTTGCCAGGGCCTTTTGGCACAGGCTGATTAGGGATGCTGCAGACCCAGGCTGTTCTCTCTGCTGCTGAGATGCATTTGTTAGATTCACTTTCACTCGTCCATGTTAGCCCAAATGTTGTCAGGATGTGCTCAAACCAAAACCCTGTGTATTTGTTCTGCTGAACTTGTCTGGTTTTTTGGGCTTTTTTCTTTATTGTTTTTTTTGCAAACCTTGACTTGAGGTGCAAACCAAGCAGCTGTGTTATCCTTTGGTTGCTGCAATTAACTCTCCTCCACAGTGTTAAACAGATGATTCTTGGCTGATGAGCAGGTGCTTTACCCCTTGTGGAAGTGGCCACTTGGTGAAAGTGATTTCTAAGACCAGGCTGTAATCCTGAATTGAGAATTATTTCTTGGGTTCCGGCTCCCTTTTGTGCTTTAAATTTGGGGAGATGAAACTCCATACACACACCCCTCCCATGAAGTTGGTGACATCAAAAAAAGTTCCCATTGTGTTTCTGATCCTCATATGCTTCTGCAGGGGCCATGTGGGGAGAGTTGCTGTATGAATAAGACTTAGAAATGGAAATTAAAACTCAAAAAATGGGAACAGAAGGCTGCTGGTGGGCAGCTCCATCCTGTGTGTGTGCAGGGAGCAGCTGTTTGTGGTGCAGAGCTGAGCTGTCTCGGGGAGTCCCTGCAGGGCAGTGTCTGTTCCCTGTGAATTCCTTGCACATCACTTACTCCAAAAATCCCCTGTCAAGTGCTGATGGGATAACTAAGCTCGAATTTCCACTTGGTCACCAGAGACACACCCTTTTTCCTGATGAGATTTTGCAGCACAGGGGACACGTGTCCAGCTTGCAGGATGTGCCCTGCTCAGTGCCCTCCCAGTGGAGCAATATTTAGGGATCCTAAACATGCAGCATGCTGTCCCTTTCCTGGCTGTGAGCAAAGCCTTGGTGGATATCCTTGTGTGCTGCAACCAGGCTTTGCAACTCACATCAAGATTGGGCTAAAATCATAGATGGGCTAAAATTTGTGCTTCGGGTTTCTCCAGAGACCTGCTGCATTCACATCTCCCAGCTGGCGTGGTCAGGGAGTGCCTCAGTGGTAGGGTTTGTCCTTAGGGGAGGTTTTCCCGTGTTCCTGTTGCCTCTTGGAGTGCTGAACAGGATCTTCTGGACTTCTCCACAGCTGCTGGGCTGCTGTCTGCACCCCACTCATCCCTGGAGCTATCTGGGCCCTTTGCTCTGCCAATCTCCTTCCCAGGCAGGCAGACAGCACCCAGGTTGCCTTTGAGCCAAGGAATTTCTTCTTGGCTGTGGATGGCACTGAGCCAGAGCTGATCCTGACTGATGGCACTGAGCAGAGCCCCGGGGAACACTGGTTCCTTCTGCCACATCCCACCTGACAGGCAGGGCTGCTGAATGGCATCAGGGAGGTGAGATGCAGCTCCCAGCAGGACTCTCCCTCAGAAGTCCTTTTAGCAGTGTGGCCTCACTCCTTTAGTCCCTGGCCCACAGATCCTCTGAATTCACCTGCAGTTATTTCAGACTGCTGGATGGGAGGGGAAATTCCCTTCAGCACTGTGAAATCTGCTGCCCTCAGCTTCTGGGTGCTGCTGCCCAACCTTGATAACGGTTTGAATTGGTTTTTTGGGCTTTTTTGGTTTTTGTCTGTTTTTTTTTTTCTTTCACAACTTTTGAGTTGGTTTCAAATCTGCAGGAGCCCTGAGGCGTTGCCTGAAGCGATGCCTGGCATGACATCATTCCAGGCCTTTTTAGCAACAGGCTTATTTGTTTCAAACAGCAACATGCAGATGTTGTTCTAAGCAGAAGAGCTGTTTGCTTTTCCTCTCACCAGCCAGCCTGGAGCCAAAGAGCACAAGCTGATACACTGTCTTTTTCTGGAGCTTTGCATGGGAATTAAATGGAGCCCTGAGCATGGCTGTGCTGGCTGGCTGCAGGAACAGCTCCCTGCTTCAAGAGCTTTGTGAAGAATCCTGAGAGCATCCTCTGAGACCAGCGTCTGTTTCCAAAGAGCTGCAAAGGGTTTCTCACAGCCCTGAAGAGATCTGCTGGATCTCAAATATCCAAACCCTTTACTTTCCACTGTTTATATTATAAAGCCACTAACTGAGCTGGAGGAGACTGGGATTTTTATTTTTGTTAAAGTGTAATGATCCACAACTTTGTGTCATGTTAAATATTGAATGTGCTGAGTGCTTCAGGGGATGCCAAAGGTTTGTCTGAGAGCTGCTCAAGGGACATATTTTAACTGCCCTGGGTTTGTACTGTGATCAATTAGGTCTTGAAAATTGTTATTTATAGAACTGATGCGATTCAGAAGTGGCCAGCTGTTTGCACAGTGGAAAAGTAGAGAGCTTATCACTGGGGAGGTTTTCAGTTTCAGTTTTAGCCCCTCTGGTTTGTTGCAGTCCAGTAGAGAGCTTATCACTGGGGAGGTTTTCAGTTTCAGTTTTAGCCCCTCTGGTTTGTTGCGGTCCATGGTGGTGGTGGTGGACACAACCTTCCCTGAGACCAGTAGGCAGGAGCCACGAGAGCACCAGCACTCTCTCACACTCACTCTCACACTCTCTCTCACACTCTCTCTCTCACACTCTCTCTCTCACACTCTCTCTCTCACACTCTCTCTCTCACACTCTCTCTCTCACACTCTCTCTCACACTCTCTCTCACACTCTCTCTCACACTCGCTCTCACACTCTCTCTCACCCTCTCTCTCACACTCGCTCTCACACTCGCTCTCACACTCGCTCTCACACTCGCTCTCACACTCGCTCTCACACTCGCTCTCACACTCTCTCTCACACTCGCTCTCACACTCGCTCTCACACTCACTCTCACACTCACTCTCACACTCACTCTCACACTCTCACACTCTCACTCACACTCTCACACACACACATACAGAGCAGCTCCGCTGGGAGGGCACATGAGCGTCCAGGCAGGAGTTCCAACATGCTGAAGGGGTCCAGGGGCCAAAGACAAAGGAGGGCTCAGGGTATAAATACAGGGAAAGAGGGGGCACAGGAGAGCCTCAGGGATCCAGTGGTTTGAGGGCTCAGGGGTGGTACCCACGGAAGGGACCAAGAGGCAATGCCAGAGTGGATGAGCTGGGTTACACAAACCAGTGGGGTGATGGGGAAGGGAGAGCTCTCTAGAACATGAACATATAAGAGTAAAAGGGGTAGGGAAGGCCAGTGGGCCAATGGGGAGGGCAGAACTGGGACAAATTAACATGGTGCTGCAGAGTACCATGGGGGAAGCTTCTTTGTTCACCCTGAGCTATGGGGAATGCCTGGAGCCCAAGGTGCATCTCTCCAGAGCATCACTGTTGTTTTCTCCACAGTAGGCTCTTGGGTCTCCACAGTGGTTCACTGTAAATGTTCATCTGAGAGTGCTGCGTATCAGCTGGCACTGAGAAACTGTGTGGGCTGTGCATGGGGGTGCTGGCAGGGCTCAGTGACCCCACATGTCTGGTGGGTGCCTGCTTGTGGTCTCTAGCCTCCAGTCATACACAGAAAGCATTTTTGAGGGGCTTGGGAAGGTGGAAGGGCAGCAGGGAGTGCAGTGCTCACAGTACGAGAGGGCTGATCACTCCATCTGCCTCTAAAGCTCAGAAAGTGTTTGTGATCCCACTGTTTATGGGTTGGGATGAGGCTGTTCTCTTCTGGTCATTTCTGGAGAAAACCCAGTTTCACCAGAAATGATGCTTTGAGGTGTTGTGGGATTGTGGGTGAGCTCATCCCATACTGGGAGATTCAGCCCCGTGTGGTTGTTGAGGACAAGTATCCCTGTATGGCACAAGAATCCCTTTATAACACAAATATCCCTGTATGACACAAGAATCCCTGTGTGGCACAAATATCTGTGTGTAACACAAGTATCCCTGTGTAGCACAAATAGCCCTGTGTAACACAAATATCCCTGTGTGGCACAAGTATCCCTGTGCAGCACAAGTATCCCTGTGCAGCACAAATAACTCTGTGTAACACAAATATCCCTGTGCAGCACAAGTGTCCCTGTGCAGCACAAATAACTCTGTGTAACACAGATATCCCTGCATGGCACAAATGTCCCTGTATGGCACGAGTATCCCTGTGCAGCACAAATCTCCCTGTATGACACCAGGATCCTTCTAGAGCAGCCTGGGAAGCTGTGAGTGGCGTGTCAGGCCCAAAGCAGTGCTGTCTCCATGTGCTGTTTCTGTGTCCCCTCCATGGCCACCCTGTGTCTGCAGATGGAGGACCTGTACCTGATCGCCCTCGTGCACCGCCGGGAGCTGAAGTCTCTGAGGGACCTGAGGGCCGAGCACCTCCCGCTGCTGAGGAACGTCCTGCAGGAAGGGAAGGTGGGTGTGAGGCTGGTCCCACGCTGCTCTCCTGGCCAGGGAGAGCTTGGCTGCCTCTGCAAAGGCACTCCCTGGGTTTCCTGGCACAGCATCTGCCTGGGGACTGCTCCTCAGGAGACAGTGAGTCATGAAACAGGGCTGTGTTGCCCTCTCTGCCCGGACAGCCTGGCTCCTGCTCTCCATCAGCACCTTCTCCAGATCATGCCACATCCAGGTGCTGTAGGAATGTTCTGTACTTCCTGTTAGCAGTGAGCTCTTCACATTAACACCCCTGTCCCAATCCCTTGCCTGTTCTCACTGGCTGATGTGTTTTTCCACAGGGTGTGTTTGGGTGATAGATGTGCAGTAGCTTCTCTTTCCTTCACTGTGTTAGAGTTTGGAAAGTAATTGCACTAGGGAAGGTAGGAGATTAATTAAGAGATTAGTCAGGGGATTGCAGCGAGCGGAGCCGGCGTGCCGGAGTTTGCTGTTGCTGTTCATAGCTTTAATTACACTGGCTGGTAACGGATCCCTGTTACTTCTCCAATGAGTTGGAGTGATAAGGGTGAAAGGGAAAATGATAGGGGTGGATAGCACATCCCATCGTGGAGAGATAAAAGTGGGGCAGCCAAAGGCCTCACTCTGTCCCCTTGGAGGCTGAAATGGAGGATGGAGAAGAGTTCTGGCCTTCCAAACTTCCCCCTTTCCCTTGCTGGAAGGGAACTGAACTCCCTTTTACCTTTCTCTACACCATTCCTGCCATCCAGAAATGCTCTTCCCCATCCATCCGAGTTTTTGCCAGTGCTGATCTCTGTTCCCCTCTGCAGGAGGCCATCGTGAAGCGCTTTGGTGTGCCCGGCTCCCAGCTGCGGATCTACCTGCACTACCAGCCCTCCTACCACCACCTGCACGTGCATTTCACTGCCCTGGGCTATGATGCACCGGGCAGCTCCGTGGAGAGAGCCCATCTCCTGGCTGATGTCATCGACAACCTGGCCATGGACTCCATGTACTACCAGAAACGGGCTCTGACCTTCCCCCTGCGGGCTGATGAACCCCTGTTCAAGAAGTTCCAAGAGGCAGGAAAAGTGTGAGGAGGCAGAGGTGTTTTTGTAGAATTTTTTTAAAATAAATTCCCTTTTTTGGGTTTTTTTTTTAAGGTTGTGTTCCTTTTATGTTTTTAAACTCTGTTTTTGTACAAGGTGGGGCTGATGATCCTTTGCTATGGAAACCATGTTGTCTGTTCAAGTCCATTAAAACACGGATTGAATAAAGCCCTTTGAGTGTGCTGGATTTTACCTCAGACTGGGCGCCTGTGGGATGCAGTGAGCAGAGGGGTTTGGGTGGGAGTGGCTTTGTGCATCCATCTTTTCCACCTGTCCCCTGATGTCAGCCCAAAGAGGGTAATAGGTAGGTGGACAGGTCCAAAAAACCCTGCTATCCTCAGAAAGCTTCATGTGTTTCTTTTCTACAGATTTACCCCTGGGAGTGAGATTGTGCTTTCCTTGAGCAGGGAGGGGTGCTCCAAAGAACTCCAGTGACTAACCTGAGTCCTCACCCTTCCTGTCTGGCTGTGTGCTGCCTGGTCCCCAGCCTGAGAGCCAGCACCCCTCTGCTGCTCCTTAGTCATCTGTGTCTGAAACAGCTTCGTCTGCAGGGGCAGCCCTTTCTGACAGAGGCTGCTTAAGGGTTTGCAAGGATTATGGGTTAAAGCCCCCCAGAACAGAAATAAATAATAGTGCTCTTCCTTCTGCTGAGGGGGAGTACCAGGAGCTGGATTTGATGATCCATTGTGGTGAAAGACCCAGTCTCTGTGTGCAGGGAGCTTCCTTGGCCACCCAGCCACTGGTTCCCTGACAGCTTCTCCACTGAGCACCAACCTCTGAAAACTTCATGAGTTCTTGGTGCCAAAAAGGGCTCTGGTTTCTGGTTGGTAACCAGGGATGTAATTGCAGGAATCGTCTTGCTGCTACCCCAGTTCTTTGCTCCTTTCCACACCCTGAGCTCTAAGAGGGATTTTTTTGCTGATGGTGGAAAACCCAGATGTGATTTATTTCATCCAGGCTGCTGGCTGTGCCGGAGCAGAACCTGGGGCTGGCTGGAGCAAAGTGCCATGGTTGGAGCTGCCCTGGGGCTCTGCTCAGCTCATCCCATTTATAAATATTGAGGTCAGGCAGCTCCCTGATGCCTTTTAGCAGCAGGGAGAGGCAGAGCAGCTGGATGCAGCCACCTTTCCTTATTTCTCTGCAGAAATTCCCATTTCCTGGGTGAACAGTTGGGGTTGGTGATCTTAGAGGTATTTTCCTATTCCTCCAAATAATTCTTGGAGTCTAGAAGTGCAATCCATAGTAAGAAAGCTGCAGTGATCTGTTGTGGGAGCCTTTCCCTCTTGCTTCAGCTCTCCCCACCTCCTGGCCAGCTGATTTGGGGAGCTTTAGGATCTGGACATGGTCAGCGGGGTTGCCTGTCCCATGGCTCTCTCCTTCTCTAGGTTTTAAATTGCTAAGGGACAGGGATTATTTTTTTCCCACACCAAAGCATTTTTTCTGCCAATAGGGAGCTTGGTCTCCTTTGTTTTGCCATAAAATCCCAGCTTTATGTCTCCACCCAGGCCAGCCCAGGAATGGAGATGGTTAAACAACACGCAGGCCCATTCTGTTTCTAAGGAAGGCTCCCTGATCCTCAGGTGTTGAAAAAACACCCTCAGTCTTGAAAATAGACTCTCAGAGGGCTGTGACAGACAATCAAGCAGCACATCTTCCACAGACCATCTGCCTGGCTCCTGCTGGCTGAATCATTTTCCTGGGAGACTGCACTAGAGAGCAGGGGGTGCATGGAGGCTGCCTCTGCCTGTCCCAAAAGAAGGGGTCAGGGGAAGCACTCTGATGGATCTGCAGCCTTCAAAGGATTAGCTGAGGTCCTGGGGCTGGAGCTGCAAAGCCAGATGGCATTCCCAGGCTGTGGCTTGAGGAAGGGTGAGCCTGAGGTGATCCAGGACAAAGCCAGCTTGTGCTGGGCATGAATTGCCACATTCTTGTCCCTCCGGAGCAGATGCTGCTGAGTGCATTCCCTTCCTCCTTTCTGAACAGATCCTGCTCGCCTGGCTCCTGCTCTGGCCTTGTCACCCTTTGGGGAGCATTTTGGCTGTGGTGTGATGGATGGCACAGCCTGTGCCCGTGCCCTGGTGGGGCAGGACACCAGCTCTGTCCTGCACTGCTTCCCCAAACCCTTCTGTCAGTGTGAGCTCTGAAAGGTGATGGCAGAGCTTGTTACAAATTCACTTCTCAAACAGCCAGCAATTTCCCTCCCCTTTCTTTTCTTCTCCAAATTACTCAGCGCTCATCATGCTGAATTAATCCAAGTGGCAGTTTATCCTTTGTAAATTAAATATTAGGGCAGGGTGTAGTCATTCACAGTGACTAACAACCCAGCACAGGCTCCCAGCACTCTGCTATGCAGCAAATATATTCCCATTTTCTGGTGGGCTTTAAACCCCTGATGTCTGCCAAGGCTGTGGTGGCCACAGGAAGCTCATGGCTGGTTTTTGGGTCCACCCAAAGCAGCACAGGTGCCTTGTGACTGCTCCATGGAGCAGGTGTCCTGAGATCCCTGTGGGGTGGACACAGCTGGTGTCCAACACTTGGTATGGGATCACAATTGCTTCTCCAAATCTTGGTGATGCTTGAGCCACAGCACCGTGACCTCTTGGCACAGAGGTCTGAGCCATCCTTGATCCTGGATTTGCATCTCTGCAAGGGCTTTTATTCTGCTGCCAGTCCTGTTGATGTTGCCTGGCCCATGGGGGGATGCTGGAGATGGAGACCATCCCCCCAAAACGAGCCCATCCACCATCACCAGCAGGACACAGCTGCTGGGGACTGAGAAGGTCCTGGGAAGAGAAGCTTTGCAGCCTCTTTTAATATTCTTTCTGTCTTGGGGGCACAGCAAGAATAGACATTTGGGATGCATTATTATTGCATTGGAGTTTCGTTGAATGCTGTTTATTATTTTCAGATGCAATAAACCAAGCTGTGGAACCCATGAGACCGAAGGGTCAAAATATCCTTCAAGCAAATCCCTGCCGAGCTGTGGCCCCACTAATTATCCCAGATTGTCTACAAGCCCATGGCAATTAAAACCTAATTACGCCAAGTTCTCCTGTCACCACGGGTAAAACTGCTCCACTTGTTAATAGCAAGGAAACCCCAGCTCAAGGAGGATGAGGAATGAGGCAAAGATTCTCTTCAAATATTGATGTATTTCCCTTGGCAAAATCAGATGTGCCAGCTCAACAGGTATTTTATCAACTTATATTGGCATCGTCCATGTTGTCTCAGGGATTGGCAGAACTCACCCTGGGCAGGAGGGATGAGTCTGAGGCTACAGAATTAAAAAAACAAAACAAAACAAAACAAAACAAAACAAAACAAAACAAAACAAACCCCCCCCCCCAAAAAAAAACCACAAAAAAAGAAAAAAGTTTGAGGGAAGTAAAAACAAACTTCAAAAGTTGACTCTATTTTGTGTATTATGGGGTGGGATGGAAATGGAATCCCATGGGAGAGCAAGGTGGTCTGATATGGAAAAAAAAAAAAAAAAAAAAAAAAAAAAAAAAAAAAAAGTTTTGAGGGGAATAAAAAAAAAAACTTCAAAAGTTGACTGCTATTTTATGTATTATGGGGTGGGATGGAAATGGAATCCCATGGGAGAGCAAGGTGGTCTGATATGGGGCATTCCTGCAGTGAGGAGTAATTCATTTTTAGGAAGAAGAAAAATACTTAATATTAGTTGATGATTTTAAGCAAAGCCATCCCCAGGGCGTTTGTGTGTCATCTCATGATGGTTTGAGAGTAATCTCATGGGATTTCCAGCGCAATCTCATGGGGTTTCAGTGAGGGAACAATGCAAATCCCCTGACTCCGTATAAATCTCCAGCAGGATGAGTTTTGCCCACGCACCCCAAAATTTGCTGTGAGCCAGTTTTGGCGGGTTTGGGGTCGGGGTTTGCCTTGGGAGGGGCTGCCCCCAGCCCCGCGACTTTTGGGGGTCCGAAGGGCACGGGGACGGCGTTGTTGCCCTCCCGCGCGGGGCCGGGGGACCGCGCGCCTCCAGCTCCCGGGATGCTCTTCCCCTCCCTCCCTCCTTCCTCCTCCTCCTCCTCCTCCCTCCGCCGCCCATCCCGCGCTGTGCGCAAGCGTGTCCGCCCCCCGCCCGCCCTCCGGGCCGGCCCCGCATCCCGCGCCCACCCCCCGCATCCCCGGCCGCGCCGGCCCCCCCGCGCTCCCCATGGTGAGTCCGCAGCCGGGGTCCCCCCCCGGTCCCCTCGGGTCCCCCCGGGTCCGGAGCGGGGCTGCGAGTCGGGGGTGTTGAGCACGGGGTGGGAAGCGAAGCCCCCGGTGTTTTTTGGGGGGCTGGGGGGCTCGGCGGGCGCGGGGCAGGGCAGGGGCTGTGCCCGCCTGGCAGCTCCCGGGCAGGGCTGGCAGCGGGGTGCGCGCTGGGGGTGTGGGGGTGCTCCCCTTCACCCCAGCTCGGACCCCCCCCGAGCATCCCACGCCTTTGGCATCGGTGTCCTGGCGAGCGCGGAGCATGGGAAAGGGAGAAAGCGGCTTTATTTCTACGTTTTGTGGGTTTTGGAAAAATAATCATTATGATTATTTTTCTAATTAGCGCGATTAATCAGCGCCTGAAGTGTGAGTGTGGGCAGCGGCGAGAGGAAAACCTCCGCTCTCCCAGTGCCCTTCCATCTGCTGTCTCCCCATTCCTGGCAAAACAAACCCCCTCATCCCGCCGGGAAAAGACGGCCTTTGGCATCGCTCCCGGGGCGGGAGATCCCACCCCAGAGCCCCGGGAAGAGAGAGAGGGTCTGGCATCTCCCCATAGCACGGGTGGGCTCCTTGCGATGGGTCTGGGTGAGCGGCATGCCCGGGAGCCGGGGTGAGGAAGGGAAAATCCTCCCGGAGGCCCTGGGAGGGGAGGACGTGCCCCGTGTGCAGCCCAGGACGGCATCGCTGCCGTGCGGAACGGGCTGAGGAGCATTTGTGGAGTGGTCCGAGCCTCTTTTCCCATCCCTCAGCATCCTCTGACTGGTGGGTGGGTGTGCTGCAGTGATCCCAAAGGGGCAGGAGGGGTCCCTGCTGGTCCCCCACCCAGGGCTGGTGTGGACAGAGCTGCTGGCAGCGGGATGTGGGCATGTTTGTGCAGGATAAACCCTGTCCCGTCCCCCTCCGTGTGCCTGGAGCCCTCTTCTCCCACGGGACAGGATTGCTTCCAGGCAGGGATGAGGATGCTTGCCTGAGACCAGCAGGGACAGGAGCAGCTGGACCTTTCCCCATTGATCTTTTCATGTCAGGTCTTTGCAGGGTGAGCCAGTGGTGTTTTATTGTTCTGGGGAGTGGAGAACAAAGGAAAGTTCTTCCTCTGGGTGTTTTTCTTGTGTTCCTCAGCTCGGACACCATCTCTCCTGGTGGATCAGTAGGGTGATGCCTGGTGGGTTGATGCTGGCTGCTTGGCAAGTCTGATCTGAATCTCTTGTAAGATGAGCTGAATAAAGCCTTGTGGTGGAACTTTTCGGGAAGCTCTGCTGAATTTCCCTGTGTTTTCTGCTGGGCTCTCCCTCTGGATGCTCCTGGAGGCAGGTGATGGATTGCCCAGGCTTTGCCAGCTGTCTCTGAGGCCAGAACCTGGGATCTGTGGTGGAACTGATGGTTTAGGTGTCCTCTTCCTACCCCTGATGTGTCCAATGTTTAACGAGCTCCTCGTGTTGCTGTAAGCTGTAGGATGGGATCAGCATGCTTTGCTGGACTCTCCCTAACCCCTGTCCCTAATTGTCTGCATCATTAGAGGGCTGCTTGCCCATCCAGCTTCAGGCAGGGAGTTAATAGCAGCTGCTCCAACAAGGCACCAAATTCTGGGAAATAATGCCTCTGCAAATGTAGATACAAAAGGAGGAACTGTGTGGATACTGATTTTAAGTGATGTCCACTATGGAGATATGCAAGTAGGGTGTGTTCCACATCTGGGGTTGGAGCATCCTCCTGGAGGATCCACCCTGGAGGGAAAACATCTATTTGGAACTCTGGAGCAGCTGTACTCATGTCTACAAGTCTGTGTTTTTATAGCTTGTGTCATCCCCATTCTTGCAACCAGCATCAGAGGTGGATGCCAGGCTGCAGGATGTGGGAATGCTGAGACCAGTGCCCTCCCCATGCCCGTGTTCAGGGGTTTTCAGCTGGCAGCAATCCTCAGGTTGAGTCCTGCTAATTAATTATTTGGCAATATCTCTAAATCCCATGTATTCTGTTGCTTATTCTCTTTGATGAAGTGATGGTCCCATTGCTTTAGCGTCGAATATTCCAGAGCTGATGCAGGCTGGCAGCCTGGAATCTGCTTCTCCACAGCTTTCCCTATTGTAATTTTTTTTTTTTTTTAAGATTTATATTATGTTATTTTTCCCCTTACATTTTTTTCCTCTGGAGTAGCATGATGGCTGTGTAAGGAGAGGGATGTAGTCCCGTTCCTGCATCCTGGATTCACTGGGATCCCTCTGGGATCTCATCCTGCTTTACCCATTCCATCACTTAAAATCAGTATCCCCTGCCCCCTGGTTCCCTTGCACGAGTGGTTTTGGTTTTGCAGTGAGGAAAGGAAATTATTTGATGCTTTCATGATGCTCGTTGCAACTTCTGGTTCTCTTTTTTTTTTTGGTTACTTTCATAAGTTCCTGTCACTTTACTTTCACACTTCTCTGTCTTCCAGCTGTAATCCTCGTGTTTATTGAGCTTTTTCTAGGAAAACGCTGTGTCTTCTTGGGAGGGAAGAGGAAAAAAACCCAATACTTGCTAATCTCTTGCTTTTCCAGCTGCTGACCCCTTGCATGTGACTGGGGTTGGGCTGGAAAGTTTCCTTGGAGGAAGGAGAATGGTTTTTCCGTTCCCTGACAGCTGAAGGAGCCGCTCTCCATCCTGCTTTTCCTTCGGGCTGGCGGATGCTCGCAGCGGTTTCGGGCTGGCGCAGGCTGCGGCCGCTCTCCAGGATGTGTTTTGCCGCCGGCCGGAGTCCCCGGAGCCGCGGCCGCTGCTCCCGGCCCGGGCCGGGCACGGCCCCGCCGGGGAGGTGCGTGCGAGCGGGGCCGGGCCGGGCCGGGCTGGGGCCGGGCTGCGGGATGGGGCCGGAGCAGCGAGCCGGGGATGGGGCAGGAGCACAGCGGGGCTGCGGTCTGCCCGTCCCGCGGGGATCTGCCCCACGGGGATCTGCCCCGTGTGGATCTGCCCGTCCCGCGGGGATCTGCCCGTCCCACGGGGATCTGCCCGTCCCGCGTGGATCTGCCCATCCCGCGCGGAGTCCCCGGAGCCGCGGCCGCTGCTCCCGGCCCGGGCCGGGCACGGCCCCGCCGGGGAGGTGCGTGCGAGCGGGGCCGGGCCGGGCCGGGCCGGGGCCGGGCTGCGGGATGGGGCCGGAACAGCGAGCCGGGGATGGGGCAGGAGCACAGCGGGGCTGCGGTCTGCCCGTCCCACGGGGATCTGCCTGTCCCACGGGGATCTGCCCGTCCCACGGGGATCTGCCCCGTGTGGATCTGCCCGTCCCGCGGGGATCTGCCCTGCGTGGATTGCTCTGCTGGGATGCCCAGCGAAGGTGGGTTTGGCCAACTGCTGCTCCCTGTCCCTTGACACAGGGGAGACTGGAAGGGGCTGGGGACTCCCCCCACTGGGTCAGCTCCTTGTGGAGGACTGCTCGGTCCAAGCTAGGCTGGCGATCTCCATCGGCTTTTCCGTGCCATCCTGAGGATGCTGGGATGCTCCTGGACCATCATGGGATGCAGTCTGTGCTGGCAGGGGATGCTCGGATGTGGGATGCAGTGCTCCCAAGGGATGGATGGTGCAGTGCTGAAGGAAGACTGCTGACACCACGCCAGAAGTTAGATCCACAAATCCATGGAAGGATTTCTGAGCCATTTTGGAGTTTTGGTTTTTTTTATTGCAAGTCAGAACAACCCTAAATCACCAAACCACGTCCGGATATAACCGTGCAGGAAGCTGGTTCCCTCACCCCTGTTTTTTGTAGGGTTAAAAACACATATCTGTGCTGAAGTTTGGTTCTTCTCTCTAATCCTGGGTCTGTGAAGGAGGCTTTAACCTGAGCTCACGCCGTTGGAATTCCGTGCTGCGCCAGGGAGAGGCTCCTTGCCTTCAATCGCTTCCAGATGCCATTCCCGGCCCGGCTCTTCCCCTTGCAAAATGTCTCCCCCAGCCCGCCGAAGTTTTCCCGGCCGGATCCGACATCCCGATATCCGGCCAGGCTGTGTAAGCCGAGCCTTAATTTTTTAACCAGAGCCCGATGCCAGTGGGAGGTTGGAACTCGCCCGCGGTGTTGCACAAGCCGGAGCCCCGGGAGGATCCTCCGGCCGGGTTTGAGCTGCTTGCGACATCGGGTGGTTCTTAAATTTCTTTTAAAATGGAGGTAAATGAGCTGGGATGGAGTTTGGGGTTTGGGATCCCTTGCTGCACCCTCTGCCGTCATTGCCAATGGGGCAGAGCTTCGCTCAGCCCCAAAGTGGCAGGAAACTGAGGCAGGAGAGTGCTGAGCAAGAGCTGAGGAGTCTGAAATGCTGCTCTGGGGCTTTGCTGATGCTGAGTGCACCCAGCCAGCCCAGCACCCCCACCGTGGGAGTAAAACACCCCTGGGTGGGCAGTGAACCCCCAGCACAGCAGCCCTGTGGCTCTTGGGCTCATCTGACCCCCCTGGCTTGTGTTCTGCGGGTGAGATTTTGTGGCATGAGGATGGATCAGACCTGTCTGTGTTGGGAATGGAGGAAAGCACTGAAGCATTGAGGGGAAAAATGAGGTGGAAAGTGAGAAGTGAGGGAGAAAAATGCAGAGGGGGGGATGCAAGTGAATTTAGGGGATGCAGGACTGAACAGGACTAGGGTGTGGGAAGTGGGGTGGTGTCAGAAATGAAGGGCAGTGAGGAGCTTTAGGGGTTAAATGTGGTGCTGCCTTTGAACAAGGCATCAGGAGCAATGCCAAGGGCTGGGAATTCCTCGGGCCCATCCCTGTGCGATCACCAATGCTACTTCCAAACCAAAAAATAGACGGGGGAAAAAAAAAAAAGAACCACAAAGAACTTTCTGTTCGGGCATATTCGGGCTCAACAGGTTTTGCTCCCGGGCGGGGTCTGGCATTTGGGGTGGGGGAACTGAGGGCGGCCAAGAGCCCGGCTGTCAGAGCAGGCTCTTTATGCAACAAAAAGATGTGATTTTTCCTCAGAAATCTTACCCCGGGCTCCTTTTCCACTGCCTTTTTTCTTGTGGGGTGACGGCAGCCCTCAAGGGCTTGGGTGGTGCAGGCAGCGTGGGAAGGGTGGGCAGCTCCTGATGAAGGGCTGGGGGAGCTGGGGGGATTTTCAGTTAAAATATGGATCAACACAAGGTTTTGGAGCCCTGACACCTCAGCACCTGCCCCAGGACCAGGTCCCACTGCCAAAGCCCTGTGTCCCCCACACATTTTGCTTCTTCTGCATCCTGGTGGTCCATTGGCATTTGCCCTGGAGCTGGGGCTTCCCCGGCCCTTTGCTGCCTAATTAACAACGTTGCTGCATAATCCCCCCTGCATTTACAAGTTAAATCGACAGATTATCTGTATTATGCAAACGCAGCTTTAAATCTTAATTATTTATTTGCATGGGGTGTCTGGAAATCAGCAGCACTAAGCCTGGGGATGCTGTTCTCTTGGAAGTGCAGACTGGTGCTAGGAAATGAACCTGAAGTAGGCTTTTTTTGGTGTGGTGGGTGATGCTCAACACCCCAGCTTGGGAATATGTCTATTTTTTCCTTTAATTTTTTTTGGGGTGGGGGGTGGTTATTGTGGGAGGTTCATCCTTAAATAGCAGTGGTTTATTTTTAGGTCGGTCGCTGCTTTGGATAATCCGGCTTGGCTGGGCAGCTTTGCTTTTTTTCCCATTCTCAGGGATTTGATAGAAATAGGTTTATTAAATTATTTTATTTTTAATAAAATAGTTTAATAAATGTAATAAATTATTAATATATCTAAAGCACCACAGGGTTGAAGGGTGGGGGTTCTGCTGGTGGTTGCCCTTTTGTGCTGTCCTGGACAGGGAGCATCCACTGGGATGACCATTAGTGAAACCTCTTCCCAAAGTGTAATTCCCACACTGGAATTACAACTCAGGCTCGGCCAGAGGATGGTTGGGAAGCAGCTGGATTATCTCCCATTAAATACTTGCTGAATGAATAAGCTGCTGGTCCCGGGGCCACAGCGACTGGGGTGACGTGAGGGATGTGCCGGGCTTGGAAACACCTTGCTGCTGCCAGCTGGAGACGTTTTCTCTGGAGGAGGATGAGCTCACCTGGGTTTTATTCCCCTCCCAGCCTGGCTTTTGCTCTCTCCCCCCTCGGGAGGTAATTTTAACCGAGGGAGGCTGGCGCCGGCGATGGAGCACCGAGGGACGGACGGACGGACGGCTGCCTCCCCGCAGGTCTGGTGGGAGACTCCTCTCCATCTCCCCCTCCCCTATTTTAACAGCCCTGGGGAGATTCGGTCCTCTGTGGGGAGGATGGTGGCAGGAGGAATTTGGAGGCTCATCCCTGCCCTGTGTGTGTCCCCTCCTGCCTGTGGAATATCCATTCCTGAGGATGCCGAGCCCCTCCAAGGGCCGGTTCTGGCTGGCTTTAGCCTTTAGCACAGGAAGGGATGTGCCCACTGGGTTTTTGTTTTGTTTTGCTCAAAGCCATGAGCATCCCGGAGGGAGGTGCTGGGGAGTGGGCAGAAGCTGCATCTCCTGCCTTTTTCCCCCTCAGATTTGGAAATTATTTTTTAAAGGATTAAACTGATAGGCAGGAGAGGAAACTGAGGCCAGCAACATGGCTGGAGAAGGAAAGGAGCAAAATCCAGCTTGTTCAGGGCTTCTTGAGGGGTCTGGGATTTGCAACATTCGTTTCCTGCTGGGATCAGCTGGCGGATGGGTTGAGCTGCCCGTGGCTCCTGACCTGGTGGACGCTGGAACCGTGATGGGACTTTGCTGGATCTTGGGCTGGGGATGACCATGACCATGGGCTCATGGTGGAGAAACCACTTGGGCGGCTGGAAAACAACCCCGGGAAGAGCGGCAGCAATCCAACTCCCAGCTCTTCCAGTCGAGCTGGAAAGACCAGCTTAGGGCAAGACCTGGGATCCACCAGGATCCTGCCTGGCTGATGTGCTTTAAGGTATCGCAGTCTCCTGCTCACCCAGGGCTGCAGGATCCTCCTGGAACCCCCAGGCAGCTCTGAACCTCCTCATCCTCATTTCCACGGGCAGGGGCTGATGCTGTGCCATGAAGTGCTTTAGCAGGAGCTCCCCAGGGAAAGTTTAACCTTGTTAGTGGATCCTATAATTCACAGCTCCAAATGAAAAGGCTCTGTGTCAGATGCAGCAGTGTTGGATGCTCTGGTGGATTCAGGGCTTCTGGAAAGACCCTCGTGCCAAAGGTGAATTTTGTGGCCTCAAGTGCATTTGGTTTGGCTGCTGGTTGCCCTGAGCCCTTGGGATTAATTGTCCCTCCAAGGCAAACAGAGATGGAAGGAGGAAGAGAAGGTTCTTTGGGTGGAGAGGGAAGGTGTGACACTGGGATGGAGCCATCCCTGTCATCCTGGGGCATGTGCAGAAAGCACGAGAAGAATCCATGAGAAACCTTCTCAGGCTCCCGGGTGGTTTCCATCCCCACCCCTCAGACAAGGATGTAGCCCTCTTTGTTGAATTAATGGGATATCAGGAGAGAACCATGCTGTGGGGAAGGCTTGCACCTCTCTCATCTCTGCTTTTTCTAGCTGGAGGAGATGGAGAGAGGTGAGGAAACCTCTGGCCCTTCAGAGCTGTCCCTTGGAAGCACCTTCCCTGCCAGGGCTTAAGGAGCAGCTGACAGAGACAGGCTTGTGTTCCTCACCTGCATCTCTGTTTCTGGCGCCGAAATGAGCTGACATTCCTTCTCACGTGTTTTTTTGGGGGAGAGCCGTGGCTCCCACCACACTCCTTCCATGCCAGGGGCACAGGGAGAGTGGCGAAGCTGCTGCCCTGGGCTAACTGGGATAGCAGTGGGCTCAATCCACCGCCTGCCTCATTTTCCCCTGCCTGGGAGCATGACCCGGGATGCCGAGCAGAGCCTTTCTCTGACAGGCAGCACGGCAGCAGGGCTTCTGTGCGTGGCGTGGTTTCTCGGCAGGGCTTTTCCTCCCCCAAATCATAAGGATATTACAGTGCTGGGCTAGGATGTGCAGTTTGGAGAGTTTTGGGGGAAAAGACGCCAGAGGTGCGGGAGTGAGGAGCGCTCTCTACGCAGGAGGGCAGGAAAGCTGCATTCCCCTTTCCCTGGGAGAGGGCACCGCTCCATCTCGTGGGGTCTTCCTAAAAGTCCGAGTGAGTCACGGCAGGCGATTTGGGTGTGAAAGGCCGAGGGATGTTGGGGAGAGCTGCGGCGGGGTCTGCGCTGCGATCGGCCACACCTCCTCCTTAAGGAGCGGCGGGAGCCCGGTGCCGGCCGAGAGGGAAGGCTTCTCGGAGCTGGGAGGCTTCTCGGAGCTGGGAGGCTTTCCGGAGGTGGGAGGCTTTCCGCAGAGCTCACACCTCCCTGCAGCCCGTGCCCGCTGCCCTGGGGCCGGCGCCGCCCGGCGCTCCGGGCTGCCCTGCCCGGGGATGCGCAGCCATCCGTGCATCCTCCGGAGGCGCCTGGCTGCCCTGGCTGCAGCCCTGAGGATGTTCTCCCTTCTCCTCTCCTAGGGGAAGAGAGGACGGCCGCGTAGATCCCGCCGAGCTGCCGCCTGCCCCGCCTGGACCGAGAGGACGGGCCGTAAGTAGCCGTGACTTGCTGCCAGCGAATCTCCGCCCTGCTGGGACTGGCTTCAGCCTCTCCCCCCGCTGGGGATGCAGGAAAAGGGCTCCTTGGGATGGGAATTCTCCTCCCTGCGTGGGTTAACGGAGCACTGAGGTGATGCTGGGGGTGCAAAGTGATGGACCGGGTTATTTGCTGGGAGCCTCTCCCTGTAAGTGAGAGACAAGAGCAGAGAAAAACCCAGGGGATTTGGGACTGGCCAAATCAGGCTGTAGCGTTGCTCTGGGGGTTCCACTCCTCTGAATCAGTTTCAAAACAGGAAACAGAGAAACCACAGGGCCAAGACTGCACGTAAGCCTTGCAAGGGGGAGGCAACGGCAGGCAGCTTCTGAGCCCCAAAAGGGGACCCCAGAGTCAAAAGCCATTGGGAGCAGGAACTCCCTGCAGGATAACTCAGCCCTGGAGCTTGATATCCCTTAATTTCCCACCCCTTTTCCCAGAAGAGTTGGGGCATTGCTTGGCTTTGGGTTGGGGATGGGTTGGACCATCTCTGTGGTTTAGTTTTTACCTTTCAGAACTAAGGGAGTGGTGCTCCTGGTGGGTGTTCTGCCTGCAGAGCGGGGAGAGGCTGCCTGCACCCTGCTGCACCCCACCTGCACCCTGCTGCACCCCCAGCTCCCTGCCTCCCCCTTTCTGCTGCTTTTTGGGGGGATGTAGCCCAAAACACGGGCTCAAAGCTGGGTTGCCAAAGCAGCTTTTGCTGTTGCTGCTGCATCCCTGGGTGATCCCTGAGGATGGAGATACCGGAGAGTAAACACGGCACCGAGGTGAGCGTGGCAGCAAAGGGGGGCTGGACAGGGCAGGTAGAGGAAGAGTGTGCCTGGATCGATGTCAGGGGATCAGGGATGAAATCCAACAGGATTATCACTGCCCTCATCTCCTTAGCAGGGGCTTGTCAGCCCATGGTGGCCCTGCTCTCTTCAGCAGCTCAGCCATAACCTCCAGAGTGTAGCAAGCTGCATACAGCAAGAAAAGGTCTTTGTTTTAGTGTTTTAAATAGCAAAGGAGTGATTAAACCTATATAATAAAAATAATAATATGTAATCTCTAACACTGTAGCTTAACTGTAGCCCTGTAACTCTGTGATGGCCCGGGGTTACCCCAGAGCAGTGAGATAAACAGGTATACCCACATAGCTGGTGGTCTGGGGCTGTAGGAAGGGATTTTTGTCCCATCTCTTTGTTTTTTCTGCTGCATGGATTGAAAAAGACATGGAGGGATAGGAGAGGTTGGACCCAGGGCTGGTCTGAATTGCTCTGGAGCACATTAAAGCCAACAGTGCCACGGGAAGGCAGAAGCAGCTTGGATTTATCCTGAGGACCTGCCACTGTAGAAATACTTATTGTACCTCAGCATATTTGCTGTTGCCACCTTCAGAATTGCAGCCTGGTCATGGGTAAATGTTTTGTTAAGACTCACATGCCAACGAGGGCTTGTTTCCCCTATCGTAAATCTTTGGCTGGGTTATTGGGTGCTTGGGATACCATGGTAAAGGAAACAGCGCTGCCTCTCCGAGTAAGAGGCAATTAAGATTCCTTTAAAGATTCCTTTAAAGTGACTCGCAGGGCTCTTAAAATAGGATAGATGTGGGTATCAGTGCACAGGCTGGGCTGGCTCCACACCCTCTGTGGGGTTGTGCCCAGTGTCCAGCGGAGCTGATTTTTGCAGTGCTGTGCTCTCATGACCCTCTTCATCCCCCAGCCCATGGCACTGCAGCTCCAGCTCTTGACGTTGCTCTGCTCTGCGGTGTTTGGCATCCCTTGCCCCCTCCCAGCATCCCCTTGGCACCCCCTCTTTCCCTGCCATGCAACATCTCTTGGAGGGGGCTCAGACCAGATCCCTGCTGCCTTTTGGGCCTGCAGTGGTGGTTGTTGCGATCCCACAAGGATTTTCTCCCCAGCATGGAAAAAAACCTCCCTGAGCACCGGGAGCTTGCAGCGACCGGGGCGAGGAAGATCTGGGGTGCCAGGCTGGGGATTTGGGTGTCTTTGATGCTGTGCCAAGCCCAGGCAGTGGATCCTGTCCCTGCGGGATGGCCCCCGGCCGCCTCCCAGGTCGCGCTCAGGCTGCGGCAGGCGTGGGTTGTGCCGGGGCAGGGCGCGGCGTGGGGGCGATCCCGGCCCTGCCGCGTCTGGAACACCCGCGGGACGGGGCTTGGAACACCCCGGGGCTCCAAACTGCTTCTGTGGGGACATTGCTGTCCTCCAGGGAGCACAGGATCTGCCCTGCTGGTTCCCGAAAGCTCTGTGTGCCTGGAAAGCTCGGGAGAGATGGTGTGGCTGGGACTGAAGGGGTCTGTGCTGGCCTGGCTGGCTGTCTGTCTGTCTGTCTCCCTTTGGTTCCCACTGCTGAGGGTGCATCCCTTCCTCGGGTGCTACCCAACTCTCCTCCAGTTAAAAATAAAGGCATGTTTTTTTGGGATAAACTGTCAGAGATGCTTATTTTGCAGTGAGCATCCTTCTTAGCCAGGGAAGCTGGACCAGGCAGTGGGTGGCTCCGTGTCCCGTGGCCGTGTGGGATGGGACGGTGGGAGCACAGGAGAGGTGTCCTTGCCTCGTGTCATGCTTTTCCCAATCCACAGGTTACCATGGGAACATAAAAGTACTAAGTCTGCTGGTCCATGATGCTTTGCCAGGATGGCCTGGGATCACCATCCATCCATACTGGGATGGTGTGGGGGAATTTATAACCACTCCCCACCTCCGTCCTTGTTCCTTGCCTTTAAATTTCTTTTTCCCCTTTTTTTGGCTGGGAGCAGCTTGGCAGGTGCTGGCTTCCACTTTGTGGATTGACATGCCTTAAATCTGGAAATGCTGGAGCCATTGAGGCCATGGGGGGAGATGGGAATGGGTGGATGGAGATACAGGGATGAACCTCTCTGAGTTTCCCCCCTGGCAGGAGGGTCAGTCATTATGGGTGTTCTGGCATCTCCCAGGGGACAGGGTGAAACAGGGAGGCAAAATGCTGCTCCAGAGGCAGACAGGGAAACTCCACGAGGCTTGGACATGAGCTGCCTCTGCAGCATCCTGGGATGGGGCTTTCCCAGAACACAGGGTGGGGAAGGGAGTGGGAGATGGGGAATGGGCCATGGGGCTTTTGGATCCTTGGTGCAGCGATAATTGCAGCCTGCGGTGCTGTGGGGGCGCATCCTGCAACATCAAAGAAGGGCTTTTCCAGTCACTTCTTCCAGGTGTGGGGAGCTGGATCCAGCTGGGACTTTCCCCCCAGCTTCAGGGCTTGGTGGGGCAGGCAATGCCCTGGAACAGCCCTGGGGAAGTGAGGCTTGATGGGTTGATCCCAGCGAGTGCTGAGCCTCTCCCTGCCGGTCAGGGATGCTGCAGTGCAGGATCCAGGGAGGGTGTTGTGGTGAGGGGTCTGTGTTGGGGGATCTGAGGATGCTGTGATGGGACAGGGATGTTGTGGGGGCACTGAGGACGCTGTGGTGGGACAGGGATTCTCAGGGAGGCTCGAAGAATGCTGTGGGGGCTCGGAGGATCCTGTGATGGGATGATGATGTCAGTGGGAAGGAACTCTGAGGACATTGTGGGGGGCCAGGGATGCTGCAGAAACAGGGATATTGCAGGACTGGGGATGCTGTGGGAGGGATCTGAGGATGCTGTGAGACCAAGTTGCCATGGGGTGCTCTGAGGATACTGTGATGGGACAGGGATACTCAGGGGGCACTGGGGATGCTGTGATGGGACAGGGATACTCAGGGAACTCTGAGAATGCTGTGATAGGACAGGGATGTTGCAGGGGGCTCTGAAGGTGCTATGATGGGACAGGGATTCTGCAGGCTCTGAGCATGCTGCAAGACTGGGGATGCTGTGGGGACCAGCAGGACCCTTCAGCATCGCTCCCTCCAGCAACCCTCCAAGGAGGACACAGGACCTGGCTCAGGGTGTTCAGCTGCTTTCAGCAGCTGCTCTGCTTTGGGCTGTGGATCTGGCAGGGCTGTGGGGAGCTTGAGCTCATTCCAGAGGCACCATGGGTGCGGGGGCAGCGGGTGTGCTCTGTTTTGCTCCGCATTCCCTGATCGCTTCACTAAACAACGTTCCTTCTCCTCAGGGATTATAAGCCGTGTTTGCCTTAGATAAATTTTGCATCAGGCCCAGCTTGTGCATACAAGCCTGGGAAAAGATCATAAACCTGTCAAAAAAAATTATTTAAAAAAAGCTGGTATGTAAAGGCAAACATTGTGGGGAGAGCAGATTTTCCCAGTGCTTTCACTGGTGGAAGGGTGGAAGGGGTGAAGTGTGCTTGGTTGGGTGTTTTGGCACCCAAAGATGAAGCTGGGGGTGAATTTGGTAATAAAATCAGGTTCTGATGCCCAGCAATTTCCCAGCCCTGGGGAAACAGGGGTACTCAGGCCCCCCAGGAGCAAACCCAGCCTCCAGCTGAGGCAGTGGATTTCCCCTTGGGGCTTTTGTGGCCAGTTTCACTAAGAACAGAACTCCCCAGGAAGCACAAGTTGCTTTTTATCTTCTCCTAATTTTACTTTTCCCAAGCAATTGTAATATGTAAAGGGGTGAGACCCCCCTGTGCCTTCTCCCTGTGTTGCTCCCACCTGTGAAGACCCAGCTGTAGGTTTCATCTTCCCAGGCAGGAGGGGCTTGTTGAGCTGGAAATACGGATGCAGGGTGAGAGCCAGTTGGGATGGGGGGTTGTTTCCCCTTTCTGGAGCCCCCAGAAAGGGGGGGCACAATTATCCATGTTTTACAAAGGAAAAGTGGTTCAGAGGGAGGTGCTTTACCAGGGAACCACTTCACCTGCCCCATCCCTCTGCTGTCAAATGGACACAATTTTCTTTTTCTAGTGTCCTGTCCTGTTGCTTTTAGTGTGGTTTAATTGTCCTTAATTGCCTTTTAATTGCCCTTCCTGCCCTTTTTAATTAATTGCTCTCCTGCCCTTTTAACTTCAGAAGCCGTGACAGGGAAGGGAAGAGCCTGGCTCTTGTGGGACCATCTTTGGTCCCATTTCTCCTCGTTCTTGATACACTTTTGCCCCCAGACCCGGTGTTCCTGGCTGGCTGAGGCCGTGGCCCTGCCGGGTGTGTGGCAGGTGTCAGGTTTGTGAGTGGCACTTCCTTGGGCAGGGAGGGGGTGCGATGGGTGCCCTCCCTTGGCAGGTGAGCAATCCCTGGAGGCTCTGATGGGCAGGCTCTGACTGAGGGACTGTTTGCATCGCCCAGCCCCGCGTGCACCTTGCCCCTTGGCTGGCATTCAGCACCGAGACGTGGCTGGTCAGAGCCGGGAGGAGCTCAGCTACCGGGGGCAAAGCCAGCCCAGCTCTGAGCCTGGCTTAGAGCGGGATTCACCCTGGGAGCAAAGCCTCCCCTGTAGCCCAAAGCTTCTCCCTGCTGGTAAGTTCATTTTCCATCCTTGCCGTGTCCTGGTGGGATGGGATGAGCCGATCCTGGGATGGCTCCAACCGCGGCTCTTTGCTCCTTATTCCAGGAGCGAGGGGTTTCAGAGGAGCACTAAAGTGTCCCTGCTTCCCTGGGCAGTGTTTGAGTGGGGACTAAGCTCTGACACTTCCTTTCCCCAGGCCGGGATGGGTGGATCCAAGGCACTGGAGGTTCCCCAAGTACGTGATGCTCTTTGGTTTGGTCCTGCTCGGCTGCTCCTGTCCTTTCTGACTGGCTCTGTGGTGGCACGTTGGACTTTGTTGGTGCCAGGTGGATCCTTAAGCTGGGTTTAAAGTCTCTGCCATGGGATTTTGTGGTTGAAACCCCACTGGGGGCTTGTTTTTCCTCTCTAATTATTTTTTTTTTTCCTTTGGCCTCTAACCTGTAGGGCTGAAGCTCCTTGGGAAGTGCTGCTTGCTTGGCTTTGATAAGCTCTCTAAACCAACCTTTTGGCAGCAAAGAAATGTGAATTTAAAGAAATAAATCCTTTGGGAAACCCTTGCATCTGCTTGTCTGCAGCTGCAGATGGGCAAGCAGGGGGTGGTGCCTCTTGGATGGGGTTTTAGGGTCAGCTCTGATGGGTTTTCCCTGTTTTCCTGCTGCAGGTGACCAGCCACGATGAGAGCTCCGGCCCCTGCCTGATCCCTTGCCTGCTGATAAAAATGATCAACAAGTCTCGTGAGTCCCCCGGGGATCCCAGCTGCCTCTGTCCAAGCAGGGATGGGGAGCCTGGGGAATTTGCACTTGGAGTTCTGGGGGTTGGATGCTGCTTTGCTGTGGTTGCAGTTCAGTGATGGAGTGTCGCAGTGGGGAGGGTGGGTTTGGGGACCTTGATCTCTGGGCTTGGGCACCTGGAACCCCTTGGACTTTGTTGCACAGATATGGGGTGGAGGCACACGGAAAAAGTAATGTTTGCCTAGGCTTTGATGAAAAGCAGGCAGGAGGAAACAGAAACGTCACAGTGGTTTTTACGCCTGGGACAAAAGCACCTGACTCATCCTAGAGCCGCTCCTCTCCGGGCCGTGGTGCCAGCCCAGCCTGCTCCCTGAGGAGAAGGCTCTGCCATCCTGGGTCCAGCTAGGGATGCTGTGGGACCCCACAGGCAATCATCTAAACCCCGTGGCTGACATTGGTTTGTCTCTCCCCCTCCCCTCTGGGCTTGCAGGAGGGAAGATACTCGGGGTGCTGGCGCTGTTTCTGGTGATGGTTTGGTACTCGATCTACCGGGAAGACAGGTACACACAGCTGTGAGTGCTTCTTACTCAAGTTCAAAGGACCTCCTGCCCTTTCCCTCACTCCCGGGAGGCAGCTGCTTCCTGCCCATCCCTCACAGGGATGCCAGAGCATGGCAGATTCCCTGGATCCGAGGGGACTGGGGAGCTGGCAGCATCCTCGGCTGCTGCTGGAGAATGGGGGACACAAGCGAGGCTCCCCCTTGGTGTGTGGTGGTGGTTGGGCTCTGTGGGGTTTTTTTTGCAAATGCTGGTGCTTTTCTGAGCCCGAGAGGATGGGAAAGCCCTGCTCTCTTCCCTGAGAGATGGGAAAAGTGGAGTGTGAGGTTCATGAGCAGAGCAAGAGAGACCTCTTCTGATGCGAGGCTGCAAGCCCAGCAGAGAAATGCCCATGCAGTGCCGGCCTTAAATCCGGCTGGAAATCTCTCTCTCACAGTGTGAATCCCACAGTGGGGATGCCTGGGGATGCCGGAGCCCCTTTCGCCAGGAGGGGGCTGCAGAGGAACAGGCATAATTTGGTTTAATTAACCTCTTCCTTTACAGCTTTTATTTCCCCGTGCAAGAAAACAACAAGACAACGTGTCCCCTTGGGGAGGTGGAAAAGAAAGCGGCGCAGCTCATCGGGAAGTGAGTTTTGGGGCTGGGAGCAGGCACTGGGGGGATGCAGAGGCAGGACTTCCCTCCCTGTGCTATCCCTGGTCCCAGTCTCACTGACCCTTTGCTCCTTGGCAGCTACACGAGGGACCACCCGCTGTTCTTGCAGCTGAAGGACTATTTTTGGGTGAAGACGCCGTCGCTCTACGAGCTGCCCTACGGCACCAAGGGAAGTGGTAAGTGTGACAGTGCTCTGTGGGATCTGTCTGTCCATCCTGCTGCTGCTCCTGGGGTTTCAACTTCCCTTTTCCTAAAGACATCTGCAGGTTGATTTTGTTGGGGGTTTTTCCCAAGCTATTTTCTTTGGTTTTTAGACTCTGCAGTGCCTATTTCCTCAGCCTGGGTGCACGTGGTGCCTCTAAAAGAGTTTAGGGTGGGCCAGGTTTTACTAAGCCCCAGAGATTATCTGCTTGAAATTGGGATTAACAGTAGGAGCAAATTTGGCAGGGATGGGGCAGCACTCAGAGTGTTGTACCAGGCAGGAGCTGCCTTCCTCACCTTCCTCACCCTCCTCACTTGCCCTTGCTTTGCAGAAGACGTCCTGCTGCGCCTGCTGTCCATCACCCACTACTCCCTGCCCGAGAGCATCCAGAGGTAACACTGGGGTGGGTTTAGGGGCTTTTCTCTCTTTTTCTTCATCATTGCTCTCTTGGGGGTGGTTGTAATTTATCTGTTGTGGGCCCGGGATTTGGCAAAATGAACCTCTGCAGCCCAGGGGTGGTGGATGGAGCATGGGAAGGTTCGGAGACTGGACAACCCCAGGTTTAACCTCCCCGGGGGTTCAAATCGCCCCAGTTTTGGAGCAGGTCTGGTTGAGACAGGGTTTTCTCCCGCAGCCTCAAGTGCCGGAGGTGTGCCGTGGTGGGCAACGGCCACCGGCTCCGCAACAGCTCCATGGGGGACACCATCAACACCTACGACGTGGTGATCAGGTACAGCCCCGGCCCAGCGCTCCCTCCCCAGCGCCCCCGCGGCTGGGGCTGACCCCTGTGATGTCCCAAAGGCTGAACAACGCCCCGGTGCATGGCTATGAGCAGGACGTGGGCTCCAAGACCACCATGCGCCTCTTCTACCCCGAGTCAGCCCACTTCGACCCCCGGGCCGAGAACAACCCCGACACGCTGCTGGTGCTCGTGCCCTTCAAGCCCATGGACTTCCAGTGGATGGAGGCCATCCTTAACGACAAGAAGAGGGTGAGTGTGGTGGGGAACCAAGCCCAACCTCTCCCTGGCTGCTCCAGAACCCAGCTGTCATGCCACCCCACCCTTGGGGACATCTGGGCTCTTGCAGGTTCGGAAAGGGTTTTGGAAACAGCCCCCATTGATCTGGGATGCCAACCCGGAGCAAGTGCGCGTCCTCAATCCGTACTACATGGAAGTAACTGCTGCTAAACTGCTCAACCTCCCCATGAAGCAACCACGGAAGATCAAACAGGTAAAGGGTGGGGATGGCCAGTCACCCTGCACACCCTGAGGGGGGCAGCCTCTCCCTGTGCAGCTCCCTGAAGGCTGTGGCTCTCTGTTCCCCAGAAGCCCACCACAGGGCTGCTGGCCATCACCTTGGCACTGCACTTCTGTGACCTGGTGCACATCGCGGGCTTTGGCTACCCCGATTCGGCCAACAAGAAGCAAACCATCCACTACTACGAACAGATCACGCTCAAGTCCATGGCTGTAAGTGTTTGCCCCACAGTTTTGTCCCTGTTCCCTCCACTTTTCCCCCAGGAGGGGGATGGCAGCCCAGGGGAGCAGTGCCAGGATGCTGAATGGTGTGGGAGGCTCTTCCCTCTCAATCCCCTCCCATGATGAAGGCTGAAGTCCACTGTTGGATGGTCATCCTCCAACTTCTCTTGGTATTGAATGTCTTTGGAGGCACAGAGAGTTGGATTCATCCCCAGTTTATGTGTGAGGAGAAGAGCTCGTGGACAGGGGGATTGGGTGGGGAGGGTTCCATCCCTGCTTTTGGAGGGCTGAAGTCCCTTCTGGTGGGGTGGGCAAAGTGGAGGGTGGGAAGGTGTGAGGGCTGGAAGGAAAATGTGTGGCCCCTGCTCACCAGACTCTGGTGTCACCCCCTGCTCCCTGTCCTGCAGGCGTCGGAGCACAACGTGTCCCACGAGGCCGTGGCCATCAAGCGGATGCTGGAGCTGGGACTCATCAGGAACCTCACCTACTTCTGAGGGCGGTGGGGCCGTGCAGGGACACCGTCCCCAGGGCGAGGAGACACCGTCCCCAGGGCGAGGAGACACCGTCCCCTTCAGCGAGGAGACACCGTCCTGTGCAGCGAGGGGACACCATCCCCTTCAGCGAGGGGACACCGTCCTGTGCAGCGAGGGGACACCGTCCCCTTCAGCGAGGGGACGCTGTGCCGGCATGGCTGGAGTGACGAGGGCAGAGCATCGTTGTCACCGCCGCCACCACGGCCTGGGACTCCTGGAGCAGGGCCGGGCTGGGGGCCGCGCTGGACCGCGGGTGCCGGGGTGGGGCAGCTCTGGGGGTGCAGGGGGCCCGGCGGGGCCGTGGCCCAGCGCCTTTTCTACTGACGCACTGAAGCTACCGAGGACTTGGAGGGGGTTTTTGGGGTAGGGGGTCCTCCCTCCCAGCGGGCCTGAGGGGGTGAGCCAGGGCAGGAGCCCTTGCCCTGGACGTTCTCTTTCCCTTAATTCCCTCATACACTGACGAGGGCCCTGCTGAGGGGCTGATTTTGGGGTCCTAGCCCCTCCCCGCCCAGGGAATGGGAGTCTTTGGAGGCTAATGTTGCCTCCTCCCTGCCCTGGACCTCCTCCCAAATATTTAATTACCTCCCCTTTTTTTTTTTTATTTCCTTTTTTACTTGGCGGCCCTGTCCTGTGCCTTAGCGCTGGCGTAGGGACTCGTCCCCACAGCCCCCCTGGGTGGGGGCACCCTGAGGTGCTTGGCTTCAGGGTCTGCCAGGGCCCTTTGGTGGTGCAGATTAATTTAATTAATTTAAATGCTTATTTATGGTGGAGCCATCACCCAGGGCCCGCATGCCACTGGTGTCAGGGACAAGGGGCCTTGGGTGGGCTGGTGTTTGCTTGGCTCCAGGGGTGGGCATTTGGGATGTCCCCCAACCATGGAGGGGTTGACTGGTGCCTTCTCCCTGCTGGTGTAGGGTCCCCTCTGCCCCCGTGGGGCTGCAGGTGTTGGGGGGACCCATGGATGGGGGTGTTGGGGCTCATTCTGGCACCCAATAAAGTCCTGGTGAGGCTGGGATGGGCTGGGTGCTCCTGGGGCATGGTGTGGGGGGTGTGAGGGAGTTCTGGGGCTGTGAGATGCAGGGAGGGTGGCCTCTCCCCATGCCCTTGTGTCCCCGCATCCCCTTACCTGTTGTGACGCCCCATCTCCTGGCTCCCACGCTGGGGTTGTGGGGTGCCCCAGCTGCCCCGTGCCTCAGTTTCCCTCAACCACCGGCCATTTCTGCCCCATGGGGCTTGCCCCAGCAGGCCGTGGCACACCCAGGCTCCCGGCCAGGTGTGTGCCGGGGCAGAGTGCCAGGGAAGCCGATGTCCCCGCGGGGTGGCCATCAGCCCAGGCGTGCCACGAGAAACACCTCTTGTATTGACCGCGGTGCCGCGATACAGCGTGGAGAGGCCCTTCCCGGGGAGTCCCTGTCCCGCCGCTGTCCCCCACCTCCTGCCCCCCTTGGCGGGACCCCCCGACCCCCCGACACGGACTCTATAAGTATGGACACCGAACACCACGAAGGAAAGGGAGGAGCCGGGGGCAGAGGGCAGCGGGGCGCGGGGGCGAGCGGCTGGGGGTGCGCGTGGGGCCGGGGCCGTCCCCAGCCCCGCGGGGGGAGCGGCTCCCCGGGGCTCAGCGCGTCCTCGGCGGGGTTGTGCTTAGCGTGTGCCAGGGAGGGGGGATGCGGCCGGTCCCCTGCCCCGCAGCCCCGCTCCGGGGGGCTGGATCCGGCTCTTCCCACGGCCGCTGCCTCTGTCCGAGCGCGGAGCCCACGCCGAGGGTCCCGAGCGTCCCGGAGGGGCTCAAACGTGCGTCTGCATCCGCCTCTGCAGGGGCCGGCTGGGGTCTGAGTTTTGGGAAGACGACTGGGAGTGGTGGGAGGAGGATGCGGAGGCCTTGCTGGCCTTGTCGAACTGCACGTAGCCGTCCTGCTTGCCGCTGCTGCTGATGCTGCTGTCGCACTGGGTGTCGAGGAAGGAGCTGCTGTCGCTCATGGAGCCGCGCTGGAACTCGCGCTCGCACAGCTCGATGGAGCTGCTGCCCATGCCCAGCACGAAGCGCTGGCTGTAGTCGTAGAGGCGGCTCTGCCCGCTCAGGGTGCTGTAGATGTTGGTGAAGGACATGCCCGTGGGCACGCGCTGCTTGCCGGCCGGGCGCAGGTCAGCCGGGCAGCCCGACAGCGAGATGGTGGGCGTGGAGTGGTGCTCCTTGAAGGTGTTCACGCTGTAGTAGCCGTTGGTGGGGTCCTGGGCAGTGGGAGAAGCGGGGCAGGTTGGTGGTGGCATCCCTGGTACCGTGGCATTTGGGGTGCCCGCCCTGCCCATACACCCAGGACATGGGAGACTTATCAGAATCATGGAGTATGCTGAGCTGGAAGAGACCCACAAGGACCATCCAGAACAACTCCTGGCCCCGCACAGATCCCCCAACTATCCCACCCTGTGCCTTAGAGCGTTGTCCAAACACTCCTGGAGCTCTGGCAGCCTCGGGGCCGTGCCCCTTCCCTGGGCAATGCCCAGCACCCTCTGGAGGAAGAACCTTTGCCTGATCTCCAGCCTGCCCTGCCCTGGCCCAGCTCCAGCTGCTCTCTCATGTCCTGTTGCTGGTCACAGAGAGCAGAGATTGGAGCTGTCCCTCAGGAAGAAGCTGCAAACCCTCATGGGTCTCCCCTTGGTCTCCTCCAGGCTGAACAAGCCAAGTCACCTCAGCCACTCCTCATATGAGCCCTCCAGACCCTTCCCCATTTTCATAGCCCCCCTTTGGAGGACACCAAACCATCCAGCAAGTCTTCTTGTGCCACCAGTGAATTCCAATCTGTTCAGCCCCCTCCAGGCCAGGACACAAGTGTCCCTTGCACGCCACTGTCCTGGCACCACACCTTCGTGTTAGCCCTAAGAGCTGCTGGGGTCACAAAACAGTGCCAGCATGCCAGAGCCTCTCTCCCTGCACAGGGACAGCCCTCTGGGACAGGCCACTGGGACAGCCCACTAGGGACATGGCCCAGGGACCATGGGGTCACAAAACAGTGCCAGCATGCCAGAGCCTCTCTCCCTGCACAGGGACAGCCCTCTGGGACAGGCCACCACCAGGGACATGGCCCAGGGACAGACAGTGCTGGGTGAGGCATGGGCTGGTTCTGCCCGGTGGGCACGGGGAGGGTTCCCAGCACCGCGGGGTGCAGCCCCTCTGCCAGGAGGGACGGGGGGACCCCAGGATCCACCTCACCTTCAGGTTTTGAAACTCCTTCTCCTCCTCCTTGAGCACCTCGAGCTGCTTCAGCACCGAGTCCTGCTGGAACTCCCCCCGGTCCATCTGGGAAGGGACACAGGCAGGGTCAGCATCCCAGCACGGCCTGGCCCCGCGCTCCCCATCGCCCCCAGGCCTTGTGGGGCGAGCCCACATCCATCATCACCCCCAGGGCACCGGGAAGCTGCCACCAGCTCCACTCAAGGACTTGCCCAGGGGGTCCCAGCAGTGTCCGAGGGCGGATTCCCAAAAGCCACACAATTCCCTGGGTTACAGATTGTTTTTCCCTGTTTAGGACAGAAAAAGGCAGGCTGGTGCAGAAAACGAATTATTTACCCTGATGAGGGCTGGGGCTGCACCCTCCTGCCCAAAGCAACACCCCTAAAATCGCCTGTTTTTTTTTTTGTTTCCCTTCTTTTCATCCTTTCCTCCTCAGCTGAACTCGGCCGCCTCATTAGTTTTCCTTTGAAGGCTGGCTGTGATCGGGGGGAGGCGGAGAGGAGGGGCAAGGTGCACATTAATTACACCACAGCTTTAATTACCCTTCCTTCAGCACGCGGGGCTGCGCAGGAAGCAGGATAATTACCAACCAATT
The DNA here is from genome assembly GCF_014805655.1 of Passer montanus. Lineage (NCBI taxonomy): Eukaryota > Metazoa > Chordata > Aves > Passeriformes > Passeridae > Passer > Passer montanus. The sequence continues at coordinate 5,609,921 of NW_024369596.1, forward strand.
TCTCAGTTGTCTTTTTTTAGCTTCTCCCGTATTCACCGGACGCCTCCAGCACGGCTTCTCTGGGATCACAGCCCCACATCAGCCCCAAAATCCCTTTTATTGCCCAAATTCTCTCCTCTTTAAGATGGTAAGTGGCTGTGGAAATTCACCCCGCGGCACTTGCTGTTCATCTCCCGAAAGCCTTTGATGTGGCTGTTAAAGGCAATAAATTAAAGTACCTGAGTTTTCCTAGGGAAAAGAAAGCCTGTATCAGCCATTGATTTACCAGGATAAATACAAGTGTCGCCGAGGATTAAACGAGTGCAGCTAAAATGGGACGTGGAGGGTTTTTTTGCTCTGCCAGCCCCGGCGACCCCCTGGATCCTCTAAAGCATCTCTGCAAAGGCAGACTGGGGCTGTTAACCCTATCGGAAGGGTTTAACAGGTCCCAGCTCTGAATGAAAAGGGAAAATCACTTCTCCTCCATGGGACGTGGAGGGTTTTTTTGCTCTGCCAGCCCCGGCGACCCCCTGGATCCTCTAAAGCATCTCTGCAAAGGCAGACTGGGGCTGTTAACCCTATCGGAAGGGTTTAACAGGTCCCAGCTCTGAATGAAAAGGGAAAATCACTTCTCCTTGGATTTTTTTTTTCCTTCTTCTTTTTTGGTGTTGATGTGGATCACGCAGGGCCAGATCCAAAGATGGAAGGGGGAGAAGGGAGGTGGGAACCAAGGGAACAATTCCACTGCCCTTTTTTTTTTTTTTTGTATTTTTTTTTCTTCTTTTTTTGGTGTTGCGTGGATCACGCAGGGCCAGATCCAGAGATGGAGGGGGGAGAAGGGAGGTGGGAACCAAGGGAACAATCCCACTGTGACCAAACCTCCCTGAAGTTAATGTCGGGTTTGATGGGGTGTTTTAAGCCATTTTGTTTAAGCCATTTATTTTATTTAAGCCATTGAAGGGATGGTGGGGATGATCCAGGTACTGGGATGCTCCCTGAGCTCCGTGGGGACCCCGCCTGTCCCCGACGCTCTGAATTGGGCTGCACCGCGTGGATTTGGGGACTGCAGGGAGTCTCCACACGAGGTCCACAAAGCGCCTTCACCGAACCTCCAACTCCCCCATTACAGCCGGTCATTAACGTCAACTTTATTAAAGTTTTACACCGTTAATTAGTGGGCGGTAGGATCCTCGTTAGTGCGAGTTCCTCTTTGCCATCACTGAGTCAGCACCGGGAAGGGACCGACCTTAACTCAAGTTCACTCCATCACCAATATTAACGGGGATTATGAAGGGGGAGAGGGAAATAGATGGAAAAGGAGACCAGAGATGTCTGAGTGCCCTGGCATGGGATGCCCCAGCGTCATTCCTGGACGTTTTTTCCAGAGCCACCCTTTCTCCAGCCGGGAGACAGCACCAACATGCTCCGAGCCCTGCAGCTGGCTGGGGATCCACCCGCCTGTCACAGCCACGAGCCCACCATTCCCTTCTGCCAGGACTTCATCCTGCCTGGCCCTGCCGGCGCCAGCAGCCCTCCCCATCCCCAAACAGCGGGGCAGGGGGGGTGCCAAGTGGGGTGCCAAGTCCTGCCCATCCCCAAACCCCGCCGGTGCCTCCTGGAGCAGCGTGGCTGAGGGATGTGACAAACTGCATCCCTGCATCCCTGACGGCCACCGCCTCGGTTTCCCCTCTGCAGAAGGCAGGGAGCCTCTCCAGGCCCTGAGGCATCACCTCAGGCTGGCAGTGCCGGCTCCCCCGCCCGGGAGCGCCTTCCCAGGGTCCCGGAGCGCCGGCTGGAAGCAGCGGGCAGCGCCGTGCCCCTCTCCCGCCTTTCACGCCACCAAACGAAGCCTCCGAGATGGAGAATCCGACAGGATATTAAATTCTTGGCTTTCATTAGTGGACACAATATGTTTTTGAAAATGCTTCTTCAGGTTCCCGAGTATCCTCCAGACCCGGCGGGCTCGCAGTGCCTCCCCCGCCTCGCTCCAGGTTTAATTACAATATTTCCGGCTGGTTGGGTAATTGGATGCCACCCGGCAGCACTTGTGCGGGCCAGACGTTACCAGGGTGAGGGACGCTGGTGACGATTCTCCGACAGCGGCTTCCTCTGCTCCCGGGGAGGGAACAAACCCAAGAATAAAAAACCCCTCTGGGAATTCCCAGCTCGATGAAGCTTTATCACCTTCAAACAGCGGCTCTGGCCTCGGTCGCGTGGGTGATCACCAGAGGAGAAGCTGCCCGCCTTGTCCCGCCTCTCCCCAGGATCCTGCTTTGGGATGGGCTGGAGGGAGGGATGCTCCCCGAGCCTCCCGGGCGAGGCTGGATGTCGTGGAGCCCGGGTCCAGTTGAGAGCCGGTCTGACAGCTCAGGGCTGCCGGTGCTCCCCAGGCTGCCACGGGGCACACGGAACACGACCCAGCCCGCGGGCACGGGGGAAGGCAGAGAAAGGGGCAGAGCAAGGGATGCTGTGCCCGCTGGGCTGCAGGTAGGAAGGAGCCTCGCCCAGAATGGAAATTCTGCTTCTTTGATTTTTCCTCTTCCACCTGTCTGGAAAAGGTGTCTGGCGCTGATCACCTGTGAACAAACTAGAAATAGCCCTTGGAGCAGAGGGATGGGTTAAAGGAGACAGGGAAAGATAAACCTATCACTGGATTGATTATTTTGACTGCTCCACTCCAAATATGAACCACAGGTGATGCCTGGCTCTGCCTGGCCACAGTGGGGCATGAATGATCCAGAAGGGATGAAGGATGCAGGGAAGATCTCCGGGATGCCCCTGCCTGCCTGCCTGTCACTTTGGGATGGTCTCTGACTGCTCATGGCTCCTTTGGGATTATCAGCCCCATTTCACAGGTTGGGAGGCACGGGGTGCGATCAGCCAGGAACAAACCCAGCCGTGGAAAGGGAGGAGGAGGAGGCTGTGCTCTTCATCTCCCCCTCACAGCCCGCAGCTGCCGTGCCCATGCGATGCCCGCAGGAGGGACAAGGCGGCTGTTGCGGTTTATTTTCCCCAGGACCAAACCCTTTGGCAGGCTCTTTTGCCTGCAGCCACTCGAGCTGGCAGCCTTTTCCCTGCCCGTGGGCACTGCTGGCGGAACAGCTCTCGGAGCAGGGGGTGGGAACGCCGCTGAGGCAATGTGAGCATATGCAAATCAGCCAGCGTGACGCGTATCCTAAGGTGTTAATGAGTTTATAGATGCATGAATAATGACTTGTGAAAAGCACGGTGAGCTGCCGAGGTCACAGATGGCTGGAGAATGACAAAACAGCGTTTGTGGGGACAGAGTCACGCTGGCACCCTGCGGCCAGGACGCTCGGGCAGGGACACGGGGACACCGAGCACAAAGGCACATCCAGGCACTGAGGATCCTGAACTCAGCAGGAGCGGGTCAGGCTGTGCTGCAGTCACGGGCTCGGCCGAGAGGCCGGGGCTGGGATGGAGAACAGCGAGGAGGTGTTTGCCAGCGTGGCTGCTCCTCGTTAACATCCACACTAATGACCCCGAGCCCCGAGCGCGGCAGTGACACTCACAGCTGCTGCTGAGCTGCAGGGTGAGATGAGCACTGCTGAGGGCGAGGAGATCGTCTCGAGGGATGGAGATCTCACAGCACGCTCGGAGAAGGCAAATGGGGGAGCAGAGGGAGTAATGCTGGCACTGGGAGGAGGGAGAGCTGGAAAATCCCGGGGTGAGGGGAGGGAGGTGCTGGGCACTGCCCTCCTCCTCCTGCTAAAGAGCCTCATTGCTCCTCACCAGCCAGGGGAAGTCTTTTACTTGATCCTTCATTTCATGGACAAAGCAGGGACATTTTATCAGGAACAGTTTGGCATCCAAGGCTGGTGTCTGATGGCCAGAGGAGGATGCTCACACATGTTGGACACAGCAAAGGTGTGGATGAAGGACAGAGGGGGTCTCTGCAGACTCTGAGGAGAGAAGGAATTGGGGAGTATTTCCTGCTTGCTGAGGGCAGATGAGGGTGAGGAGGCTCTGATCCAGGCAGGGAGGGGGCTTTGATGCCTTCTCCCTGCAGGTAGGATGTCCCAGCTGTCCCAAACCCTGCCAGCACCAGGGTCAGAGATCATGGACCATCTCTTCCAGCTCCTGAACGGCACTGATCCAATGATGTCATTTCCAACTGCTGTGTTTTCAGGAAAAATCTCTGGATTTGGCCAAGAAAGGGGAAGAATTGCCCTCTTCTAATCCAGCCAGGCTGTGAGTCTCTGTTGTGTCACATCTGAAAGTGCTCAGCTTTAGTGTGAATCCTGTTCACACTTACACAGTTCCACTGTGCTGTGACCAAACCACCTCTCACCAGTCTGGCTGATAAACCAGAAGAGTTCCACAACCTCTCCCTGTAAGGCATTTTTTTCCGAGCTTTCAAACAAATATTGTAATTTTTTCTGCACCATTTCCACCCTGACAGAATCCTCACTGCAACATGCCCGGCACAGCTCTGCTCCCAGCCTCACCAAGGCACAAGCTGATGTGAAATCGCCCCCTGGCTCCTGAAAATAACCTAAGAAAGTTCCCAGGATGTCCCCCAAGATCCTCTGCTTGAGCTCCCACCACCATCCTCTTCCTTGTTCACTCAGAGTGGTAAATGTTCTCTTCTGCTGGGGCTTCGTGTGTGCTTCCAGCCTGCTCTGGAGTGGGATTTGGGATGATCCCAGATGCCCCTGTGGGAGCCAGATCTGGGCTTGGCACTGCTGATCACACAGATCATGTACAGGGTCCCATGGAGAGAAAACTCCTCGTTTCCCTTCATCCCAGCAGATTGCTCCAAACCAACCCCAGCCTCCTCTGCCCTTCCAGCCCTGCAAATCCCACCATGCAGATTTCTCAGGGCAAAGCCTTACTGGGAATGAAGAGTCCTTGCACAGGAACCTCAGTGGTGCTGGGATAAGTTGCCAGAGCTCCACCTCCTCCTGCCTCATTGTTTGGAGGCTGTCTGGCTGTCTAAATACTCTGGCAATCCTGACAATTTCAACAAGCAATTCCACCCACTCTACGATGATCAGCCTTGCCTTCCCACCAGGCATTCATGGAACAGCTTTTGCAGGCAGGACATACAAGTGCTGCCCAAAAAATTGAGATTTAGAGGAGGAAAAAAATCACCCAGCAGCCTAGAAAGCAGCCACTGGCTTCTTCAACCCCTTTCCCCTTTCCCATCTGCTTTTTAATCTCCTTTTCTTTTTCAGGATTCTTTGCCATTTTTCAGCTTCTATTTGCCACCAGCAGTGAAACCAAAGCAAACTGGGGCTGAGCCACAGAGTGGTGAGGATGCACAAGCTTTTCCCAGATCCCAGCCATCCACCTCTTGCCCTGCCCGTGTCCGTCGGTCCCCTCGGGGGAAGGCAGTGGCCTCGGGAAGGTGACAGCTCCGCGGTGTCACAGCCCCAGTGCAGGCTGGCCCCACACCCGGGGCTGCCGCAGGAGCCTGCAGCCCGAGCTGGGAGCCCAGCTGGGTTTCCCCTCGTGCTCGCCCCTCGTGTGTCTCCCTGCCCTCTGCAGCTTTCCAGGTGTGAGGCGGCAAATTTGCTTTGCAATTAGCCCGGCGGGCAGATGGGCCGCCGCAATAAACCCCTAGCAGCTCTCCCTCCTCATTAGCCGAGCTTCACTCCAGGGGTTTTTATGGCAAGAGAATGCGGATCTCGAGAGCAGGGTTTTTGGAAGAGCATCTTTGCCTTGAGTGGTAATTACGGGGCTGAACGACACGCGTCTGGGCTCGTTACCATCAAACTTTGCCCGGAGCAATGGCTTGGGGAGAGGAAGGAATTCCTTACCATCAGCTGCTTGATGGTCGGGTGCTCCTCCGCCTCCCTGCCCGAGGCCGGCTCCTTGTGCACGATCTCCACTCGGATATCGTTCTTGGCAGAAACCACACCCTTGAGATCTGGGAAAAGAGGGAGATGGACAAGGGGCTTAGTCCGAGCTTCTGCAGGGACATGGCTGAGGACCCCCGGCAGCACCTGAGAAAATAAACCCGGCTCAGCAAGCCCACTGGAGAGCTGGAGGAGCAATATTTGCCTTGTCAGAAGGCATGGACAGCTCAGAGTCCTGCAGGAATTCCTTTTGGAGCTCAGCTGGCCTCTGCCACGCTCACGGTGCTGTTACCAGGGGCTGGGCTGCAGCAGCACTGCTCCCACAGCGGCTGAAATCGCTGTGCAGCCTGCTGATCCGTAGGAAATACTGCTCCTGAGGGAGGGAGCAGCTCTGCCCCGGCTCTGGGAACCCCTGAGAAAAGCCTCCCCCAGTCTGCAGTGCAGACAACACATGGAAAAGGCCAAGCAACGAGCACAGATGTAACCAGGGACGGTTTTATCATCTCCAGGCAGCCTGGAAATGACAATGAGAGAAGAGAGAAACATTCCTGGAGAGACTCCCTGCCTTCCCTGAAGGTGTCAGGCGTGCTTTGAACAAGTCACTTCAGCAGAGGCAAACCGCGGACCGGAGCAGCGGGAGCAGAACGGCGGCGCAAAGCCCAGATGAAAAGCAGAGATGGAGGCAAATCTGAGCAGCGAGACCTCAACAGCTTTGAAGCCGTCCCCCAGCCACGGACCTGGCTCTCACCTCCCAGGATGGCTGTGCCAGCCCTCCCAGACCCAAAAACTGCCTTGAGCCAGTGCTTTGTCAGATCTAGCTCCAGCTGACGGATCCACAGCGCCCTGCCAAGCCAGGATTGCGGGGATCAGTCCAGAAAAGGCTGGACCCCCCGGGAGTTTTATCTCTAAACCAGACTGGATGATGTAACTGACACCAGCTCGAAGCTCTGTCCTTGAATTCATCCCTCCCAGCACCCCCTGTCCTCCACACCTGCAGCCCCCAGGCCTGTCCAAGTCTCAGGGCACAAGGCAAAGCCTTTCCTGGGAAGTTACTACAGCTTCTTTTTTTAATGTTGTCCTGCTGGGACCACGTTCCTGGCGCTGGAGCCTCTGTCTTTAATCACAAGGAGATGCTAATCAGTGTCTTGCAGCTCCTCTCCCAGGAGTGTTCCCCCTCAAATAACTCTGGGCCGTTAAGTCACTGAAGATATAACAACAGATGCACAATAAATTTTTTCTTTTCCAGAGCCTCCAGTCTCAGTGTGTCTGCACCTGGTCTTTTTTTTTTTTTTTTTTTTTTTTTTTCTGCATTTTCCCAAAACACGGTCAGGAACTGCCTCCCCCATTGCTGTTAGCTGTGGCTGGTGGCTGGGTTGGGAGATTCCTTCTCCAGAGTTACTGCTGGGTCACTGTGTCCCCTTGACACAACAGCTCCTGCAGCCTGCACCAGGTTGTGGTTATAAATGATGGCACAACGCTCCAGTATTTGTCTTGGGAGAGGAATCTGAAGTCATCCTGGCAGGAAATGAGTCCTTCTCCTGCTATCCAAGTGCTCTGTCAATCCCATCATTCCCGAGCTGATCTCTGTAATAACTCTGCACATGGCACACCATTAACAGTGATGAAATTCCTTTCCTCACCTTGCAGCCTGGTGTTCCCACCCTCCTGCCACTGGAGACAGTGGCCACAGCATTCAGCTGGCATCAGCACCTCAAAACTGGGGTAAAAGCCCATCCACCTGGCAGAGTTCTGCACCCCGAGTGTCCCTGGGCTCTGGTTCAGCTGCTGGTGCTCCCAGTTCCCCCCAAATCCAAGGAGAGACTGTTTTGGCAGCTTCCAGTGGCTTTTAGAGCCAGGTGAAGGGGAACTGAGTGGCCTCAGTGCCACCAGCACCCCATGCATGGATCTCAGGCTGGGGAATGCCACCTGCACTCTGGATTTGCTGCCGTCCCCAGCTGGTCTGGCTCTTCCCTTCCCACACGGTTTTGGGGAGGGAAGGGATCTTCATTGATCCCTTGGGTGATCTCTTACTTATTCTGATCCCCAAGTGAAATGGCAAAGAAGCATTGTAGGAGCACAGGGACCTGGGGAGGCTGCTGACCTCTCCCCAGGGAATCACACTGCCAGGGGAGCAGCAGAGCAGGGAACACTCCCAGGCCCAGCAGCCTCTGGTGTATTGGAGACCCAAAAACCTTTTCTAAATGGGATAGCACCAGAGAAAAAGGGCTTCAAACCCTGCCACCATGTCCCCAGTGCCTTCTTTCCAGAACCTGTCTTCCCAGTCCTGATGAGGAAAATGCCTCTTCTTGATTTACCAATGGGATAGATAACACAAGGCATTTGGCTGGGATGGCCTTGTCCCCTCTTGGCTTTCCCCTTGAAGAGCAGCCCATCCTTGCATGCCTCCAGCTTGTGAGGGTCTAAATCCTGGCGTTTCCACCACGTCTGGGATCTGTTGTCATGGCATTCCTGTGAAATTGTGTGTCCTGTAAAGAGCCCTGCACCATCTGGTTCCATCAAACGAGAGGGAAATAATGAACCACACGCTCTCTGTTTCTCTGAAGGATGGGGCTTGGGGAAAAAACAGCCCACGGCCATGGGAACATGGCTTGGCCCTGCTTCCTTCAGGTGCTTGCATTGTCTCTTGCTGCCAAATGACACCAAACTCGCCTGGTCATGGGTGCTGTCCATCAGCAATCCTTCCCAAAAAAGCAAGATAAATGACTTCCCCTGTTTAATTCATTAATTCTTGCTAATGGAGGCTGTGAGAGTTCAAAAAAAAAGGGATAAAACAGGGAGAGGCATCATTATCACGCTGAAAATTAAACACATTTCTGCAGTGGGGGGTTGTGTGTCCTTACTGAATCCAGAAGCAGCCTGGTGTCTTTGATGGCTTTGTAAACCATCAAGGGGGGGAAAATAAAAGAACAACAACTGGGTTTTCTGGCACACACGTGAGGAGTTTGGCATCCCGGAATCCGTACCACGCGTCTCGCGAGCCGGGAGCAGCGCCAAGGATCTCCTCCTCTCCCCAGAGGCTTGGAATGCTCTAGACAATCACACTCTTCTCCCTCCAGCTTTGGTGCCTTTTCACAGAGCCAACAATCCTTCTTTAATTTCCCGGTGTCTTTTTAATGAGGCCAAACAATGCTGCACTGCTTCCTGCTCCTCCTCCTCTACCTGCGTCTCTAATGTCACTTTAACTTGTATTCCCACTGCAGCCACACTCCAGAAGGCACAAGTCCCATGAAAAACCCCTCTGCTGACTGTCATTCCTGCCAGGAATATGCATGTCAGGAAAATTGGAATTAAAACAGAAGCAGAACTGTGGAGGGTTTTTAAGCACCGATATGGCACAGTGAGGATGCCTCTCCCTCCTGTACCTCAGGATTTCTCCAAGGGAGGGATTAAGAGGTCCCCTGCACACCTCCTGAGCTGCTAAGAGGGATCAGCAGTTACCCTGGCATGTCTTCCATAAACCCTTCCCTTTTCCCACCGGGCTGCTGTTTGCAGCAAACCCTTGGTAAGCCAACAGGAGAAGCAGCTTGTGTGGAGAAGTAAATCCAGTAAACCGTGTCGGCAAACTCAGGCTCCGGTTTCTCCCTGCTCCACTCGATTCACCCTCTCCCCGGAGTTCTCCCCCCGCCCTCCCAAAGTGTGGGGTGACACTTACTCCTCTGGGAGCGGGCGCAGCAGAAGGCGACGATGGTGGCCATCAGCACCAGGAACGCCACGCCGGCCCCCACGGCCACCCCGATGATCACCGCCATCGGCACCGACTCTGCAAGAGCAAGGAGAGCAGGCGTGAAGCTGCCTGAAGGTCACAGAGGGGGCTTTTCCCCCAGCGACCCACCCCTGGCTACTGGCAAGAGGCTCAGTGATGAGCCCGGGGAGGGTTTTGGGGCCTCCTTCCCTGCTCCCCCATCCCTGCGTGGTGATGTCGGCACGGGCTGCCCGTGGGATGCTGCAGGTTGTACAGCCCTGCTCCTTCTGTGCCTCAGTTTACCCTGGGGGAGCCAGAGGAGCGGATTAGCAACTGCTCTTGTTAGTGCCCTGTGGGTTAATGGATGAGCTTCTCTAAAGGATGAAGTGCAAAAGAAGACTGTGTGTTAATATTACAAAGAAAGAGAAATGGCATCCGAGCAGGCTGATGGATGACTTAACCCAAGTCATCATTCACAGCCCCTCCCTGTTTTATATCCCAATTTCCTGCCTTCTCCTGTGGCTTATCAACTGTCATCCTTCCAAAATTCCTGAGGGTGCTACAAAGACTGGGACAGGAGGGATGGCCCATGCTGGGGCTGAGCACTGCGGGGTGGGATGTGTGGGAGGCAGAGCACCCTCACATCCTTCTGCCTACAAGAACTTTGTCACCAAATTCCTGGGAGGCATTCTGGGCTGTGGCTCAGGCAGCAAAGCTGATTTATCTACGCAGGCCCTGGGAGCAGCTGTGAGGTGTGAGGAGGGTGGAATGGGAAATCACATTTTTGGTGACAGGGTCAGATTTGGAGCCCCAAATCCTTTTCATCTCCCTGCTCTGTCTCTCCAGTTCCTGCAGACACAGCCCTGACTTTACAGTGAGTGTTGGGTTGGATTACGGAGGGGCAGTGATGGGAGCACTCACACTGTAGGACACCACAGCTGTGGGTACCACAAATTGCCCTCCTTGGCTGGGATGATAAAGCTCCATCCCAAAGACCCTCTCCCCTAAAGCTGCAGGTATCTGTAGGTCCCCATTCCTTCTCTTTCTAAACACTCTGTAGGATCCTGTGAACAAAAAGGGGGATAACCCTGTCTGGGATTGCCAGATAAGGTGGGTGAGTGTGTCCTCAAAACTTCCCTGGACACCTCCTTGGAAGGTGTTTTCTTCTTGGAGGCCTTGCCTTGGAAATGGATGGGATGAATTTATGGAAAATGTATTCAGAGAGGTGGTTCTCCTCAGAGGTCTGTGCAGATGGGGACAGGAATGCTGCTGGACCCTGGGGACACAGGGCATGACCCTGCTGAGAAGCAAAGCCCAGGGATTGTCACTTGACTGGGTGATACAGGAACCATTTCCCATTGCCCACAGGTGTGGAGCTGGGGGTGGGCACGAATTTCATCCTGGACCTGACACCACAGATCTCACCTGTGCCCTTCATCCTTCCCAAGGGGGACACACCCCTGCTGGTGGGACTGGGGGCAGTTCTCATTCCACCAGCATCCTCTGTGTAGTCAGCAGAGGGTGTAATCCTTGTTTACCTGTCCCAAATGGGACAGGGGGGGTCTAAAGCCACTTCATGGTACCCTTAAGCCATGGCTGTGGGTCCTGAGCCCTGATTTGGGAACTGCAGGGTGATAAACATGTGGTGCTGATTGAGTTTAGGCTCTGCTCACACTTGATCAAAATAGAACTGATGTGGCTTGGCCATGGATTTCCTGCTTGGGCCTGCTGGTCCCTTGATGTGTCACATGTCACCCAAGCTGGGCCACTGGTGACATGACTCAGGTGGCACTGAACCAATCCACCACCAAACCTCTGGGAGTGCCCAGGTGGTGAAAAGGCAAATCCCCTCAGTCCTCTGCAGGAGCTCAGGGAACAGCTGCAGCAGCTGCCCCAAGAAGCTCACCCTAAAACCAGCATCCCCCAACCCAGCAGCTGAGCCATGGCACAAAGAAAACAGGAGTCACTGAGGCCACCTGCTAGGCACTGCTCCTGCCAACAGTGGTAGCTCCTCGTGGGACTTTTTCAGCCTTCCCAGGGGAATATGGAGCAAGGGGCTGGAGAGACAGGAGCCTGGATACCCTGGGAGGGGTGGCTGGCTCTCAGCTCTGGGGAATGGGATCTGCAGGGCAGAGCTCAGAGAGAAGCAGGTGGTGATGGGGATGAAGAGGATGAAGAACCATGCAGGGAATGGGGTGGGGAGAATGCCCAGGGCTCTCCTGGGCTGGGATAAAGGTAACTGCAAAGGGGCAGTGACAGAATGGTGGGGATGGTAAACTCTCCTGCAGGGGTGGGTGAGCTGAGGGAGGGGCAGATTGCTGGCTCCCCCAGGAATTCTGCTCTGGGGCACAGGATGAGGAACCACAAGGGCAGCACATCCTGCAGATCTGCCCCAAGATCCATCCAGACCTGCTCTGGTGCCAGTGGATGCTGGCCATCACTCTCCCACTATGCTGAGCCAAACTGATATCTGCAAATGACCCTGGAAACATGTACTTTTCCCTCTTTGTTTTTGTCCCAAAGTAGCACTCTGTGGGACTTCTGCAACATTTTAAACATGGCTGAGTAACAGCATCTCCCAGTGACTGGGGATATCTGCAAATGACCCTGGAAACATGTACTTTTCCCTCTTTGTTTTTGTCCCAAAGTAGCACTCTGTGGGACTTCTGCAACATTTTAAACATGGCTGAGTAACAGCATCTCCCTTCCAGTGACTGGGCAGCTGGGGCAAAGAAAGTGCTGCTTTGCAGAGTGGGTCGGTGGCACAGGGGGACTGGACCACTCCAGCTTCCCAGTCCTGCCCCAGTCACTGCCCTGCAGCTTCCCTGCACCCCTTCCTGCCCTGCCTGCCCTCTGGAAAGCTGCCGGGCCAGGAGGAGGACGCTGGGCCCTCAGGTGTGGAGATGGCTGGGGACAATTCACATTCACCGTCAGCTCATGATTTCCATACCTGCTTGAATACCAGCTCCTGATTTCATTTCCGTACCTGTTTGAAAATAAAGCAAGTGTCCACAGCCTTGCACAGCCCACGCGCCCACCGCAGCCTGCCTGAGCGCTCAGCCCTCTGCTCCGGGGCTGGCCCCGTGAAGGGACCCTGTGCTGTCCCCCTGGCCTGGGCAGGGCTGTCCCCTGGGCCATCCTGCGCTGTCCTGTCCCCTGTGCCACCCTGCACTGTCCCCTGTGCCACTCTGCACTGTCCCCTGGCCCGGGCAGGGCTGTCCCCTGTGCCACCCTGCGCTGTCCCCTGGCCCGGGCAGGGCTGTCCCCTGGGCCACCCTGTGCTGTCCTGTCCCCTGTGCCACCCTGTGCTGTCCCCTGGCCCGGGCAGGGCTGTCCCCTCTCCTGGCCAGCAGGGACGCCTGGATGTGAGCTCGGCTGCCCGGCACCCTCCGCCGGGACCCAGGCTCGCCGCCGAGCACTCCTGCTGACTGGCAGACGACCTGGAAAAACCACTGGCTCTGTTTGCATTGGAAGAAGCCCAAGGCTAATTTTAAGGGGTTCATTTAGCTCTGATTTAATCTGGACGCCAGCCTTGCCTATAAATCACGGCTTAATGAGAACAATCCACCTGCCTGCCCTGGCATTTAATAAAATAGAGGAGAACTGGAGCTCCTCCAGGAGCTGAGCATTCCTCACAGCTAAGCCTTCTTCCTCCCCTGCTGTGGAGAGCCCCGAGAGTGGAATTTCCCTGGCCATCCCCTGGGAATTGCTGGGTGTGCGAGCCCAGCCCTGTGTGACATGCTGGCATTGTGGCTGGTGGCCAGGATGGAGGGTTGCCACCAGTCCAAATGCCTTCCTGCGCTCACTCCCATCACCGTGGAGCAGCGGGCTCTGCTGGGAGCAGCCACTCCTGTCTCTCCAAGGCCATAAATGATCCTCCAGCCTGGGCAGTGACATCACCTTGTACTGTGGGACAGGGAGCAAGGGGTGCAGGATCAGCCCGTGCCCTCTGGCTTTAGCAGGACAGGTAAAAGCAGGAATACCTTACCAGGGCTTGTCCCTGCTCCTGCCCCTTCACCAAGATCATGTGCCCTAAGGATGCAATCCTACATGTGCCCTAAGGATGCAATCCTACAGCTAGCACAGCTGGAGCCTTGTCACCATCCTTCCTAATTGCCTCTTTGGCATCCCAAGAGCTCTCCTGAGCACCTCCTGCCTGTCACAGCGTGTCCCCACTCTCACACCCAGCCAGGCGCTAATTCTCGCTGCCCAGCAGCCCCAGCAGCTCCCAGCAGTGCCCACCTTGCTCCTTGAGCCGGATGATCTCCGTGTCGGAGCCGAAGCTGTTCCAGGCTGTGCAGTTGTAGATGGTTTGGAAATCAGCCCTGACGATGTTGCTGATGGTCAGTGTGGAGATCACCCCCTCGTCTGTGCTCACCGTCTCCACCGTGTAGCGCCCGGAGGTCCCAGACTCCAGAACGTTCTCCTTCCAGGACCAAGCCTGCCGAGAGAGAGAGGGGTGATGTCTCTGTCTCTCTGGGAGCCCCCCAGGAACTCCGGCCATTTGGGACAGCGGGGGGACAGCCCCGACAGTGGGGGACACTGTCTCGTGCCCTGAGGGTTCCCAAGGCAGCCAGGCTCGTCGCCTTTGCAGCAGAGGAGATGCTAGAGACATTGGTAGAGGATGAAAGGGCCAACTCTTAACAGGGGTTAATCCAAGGTTTTATTCTGAGCTCCTGGGAGCTCCCACACCTCAGGGGGCCTCCTGCTCAGAGCACCTGGGAGAGGAGCCAAGATTACATTTTAAAGGGAGGTGTGAACCAAAAAGTAGATAATTTTGCTGACCAATAAAGAAACCTCAGGGATGAACACTTAGGGAATGGATATTTGGGGTAGTGTATGGGGTAGCACTTGGGGTCTGACCCCTAACCTCTGACTAATCACTCAATGACTTGGACCAAAAGTTCTAGATAGAAAGGATGGGATGCTGAGTGATTGACAGAGACCCAGGGCAGGGATTTGGGGATGATCTCAACAAAGGAGAGGGACTACACAGATAAAAGGAGGGGGTACAGTCAGGGGTAAACCATTTGGGAAAAATGGTTTATAAAATAAGGGGACACAAAACCAAAACCATTACAAAGTACAAGGGTGACCCGGGGCAGCCCGGGGTGCTCCAGGCCCCCGCCGTGCCCAGGGTGATACTCACAATCCGGTCTGGCGGCGGAGTGCTGCGGATGAAGCACTTGATCTGCCCCTTCTGGCCGTGCAGGGCGTGCTGGGTCTGCGTGCTGGAGATTATGGGGGGCCCTGTGGAGACATGAGAGGCTGCTGGCACCCCATGGGACTGCTGGGGATGGGGGGTGTTAGGGCAGCCCTGGATGGGTGTTGAGGTCCATCTCTGAAGGGCAGGGGTGGAGAAATAGCCCCATCACCTCCTGTGATGGAGGACATTGAGTGGAGGCTTTGGGCTCTGCTGGGTTTTTGCAAAGGCCCCACAAAGCACCAGGGTCCCCCATCTCTGTACCCCAGTCCCTGGTGTAAAGGGTCCTGCTCCTATTTCCTTGGTGAGCCTGGCCTCTGAGAAGGGCTGTTTGCTGCAGGAGCAAAGCAGGACCCCATCCTACCTGGTGTTCCTCTTCTGTGCCCTCCCAGATTCATTAAGCAACCACTAAACTAATTGCTCTTCAGGGCATTAAGGAAGATGTGGTGGAGGAGTTTCTGCTGGAAAACCTTGACACCCATCAGCTGGGCTCTCCTGTGCCATGTGGGTCATGAAAGGAGCCGAGGAGAGAGGGTAGGAAAGGCTCTTCCTGAGCCAAACACCAGCTTGGGATGGGAGATGTCCTTGTCCTGCCTTGGTGAACATCCTGTGATTGGGAGAAAAGGGATGGGAGAGGAGAGTGTGTGGTGTGTCCCTCACTCTTCTAACAGCCCTGATGGCCCCAGGGGAGCAGCACATGAGCTGGGATCCTAATTGCTGCTTATTAACCTCCTTAATTAAAGCAGATTTGCATTTCCATGAGTGGCTTGCTGCTGGCAGAAGAGAAAAGGCAACAACTGGGCTGCAGGGCAGGGAGAGAGGGATGGCAGGGGCTGTCAGAACTCCCCCTGCTCCAGCTCTGGAACTTTGGGTGTTCACTTGGGGTTGCCATGCGTGATTTGGAGTACGTCACTGAGTTTATCAGTAATACAGCCTTGTGGATTTTTTTCCCATTTCCCTCACCTCTCTGCCCTGCTCCTTCAAAAAAAGTCTTAGGGATTTGGAGTAAAGTGGGAAGAAACATTTGCCTGGGTATTCCTGCCTGACTCTCATCCAAATCACCCATTTATAAATTTCATGGATGCACAAAAATGTCCCAAAATGCTAAATCCTTCATGGATTTCATTTGTACATACAGCTGCCTTTTGGAACTGTCCCAATAACCCCTTCCTGCACCAAACTTGCACATTACCCACACACTTCCCACTGAGGCACAGCTCTGTCCCTGGTCCCTTTCACTGCTCCAAGGGGAGATGGATGGAAAACAAGCTCATTGAAGCACAATTCACTGACCAGTGCCCACGGTTCTGGCAGCTCAGGAAATTACTACTGGAAGGGAGCTGCCATCAACATCAGGAATAGCAGGAGCTGGGCGTGAAGGTCAGGACTTGTTTTGCTGTAATGGACATAGCAGTACGGTAGTGGAGACTTGTGCCCTTTTTGATCAAAGAGGGAAAAAAAAAAGACGCTTTGTTGTGTTTTTCTCTCTAAATGCTCAAGATGTTGTTCTAGGCACGATCCCAAGGTGTGAGCTCTTGTTTATCCATTGCTGAAAGCTCAGCTTTCCCAAGGGTCTCTGTGGAGGTGACTCCTTGCTTTGCCTGAGGAGCCTGCCGAGGCCATTGATGCTCCTGCCCACCTGATGATTCCAAAGCCAGCAGAGGCAAGAGCAGTGATGGGATCTGCAGGCCAGACCTAAACAGTAATAAAAAGAACCATCTCCTCTCCATTTTGATGGTTGTATGTTACTTATAAATTCTGGAAGTGCTCCAAGACTGGGTGATGCTAGAGAAAAATGGCTTAATAATCATTAAAAGGATCATTTTCCCCAAGGCGAGTGGATTTTAAATGGCACAAATGCCAATGGCTTTGGCTTCTATTATTGCTTCAGGAGTTCAGAGTAGAAGGCTTATCATCATGATAATAGTGGATGACTAAAGACTATTTGTGAGATGAACATGCCCAGAAATAATAGCATGAAGTTGCAGCCTCTTCGCATTCAGGGCTGGTGTTTGATTCTCCACCAGGCTCTGGCTCCTTATGAAAGCTGCCAATCTCCAGCTTGGCATTCAGCGCCAGTGTGAGACAGCCCACAGGCAGGGAAAAGGCTCTAAGCAATGTTGCTATGGATATAAATGATGGAGCTATTGGTGGAGGTTATTTTTAGCACCTCGGTGCCAATTTATTTGTGAGGTCCTTGCGGCTCACACAAAAGAGAAGTCTGAGGTGGAAGCCTTCAGGAATGAAAGGATAGGATGGCCTTGGCTTCTCCAGTCTGCTTGAGTCCATCTGAACCTTTCTCCCAGGCACTCAAAATGATTTGGCAGGAGAGTTTTGTTTAACTCCTTGCTTCCTGCAGAAGTCCTGGGCTGGCTGGTTCTGCCTGGTATTGCAAAGGAACACCACAGACTGATTTGGGTTGGAAAAGACTTTAAAACCCATCTCATTCCAGATCCCCTACCTTGGGCAGAGACACCTCCCACCAGGTCAGGTTGTTCCAACCTGGCCTTGAGCATTTCCTGACACCACGATGTGCTCCTGACCAAGCAGGGCGGCAGCTCAGCCCCTGCCCTGCTCCCAGCTCTCAGGCATGCCCAGCTTCCTCTTTGGGGTGAATCCCAGGCTAATTACATCCTAAATTAGTCACCTGGAGCTGTCCAGCCCTTCCAACAAACCTCTCTTGCAGAACAAGGTGGGCAGGGGTGGTGGTCCCTGCTCAGCAGCCCCTGCCAAGCCTGGGTGGTGCAGTGACCGAGGGGCTGCTGCTGATCTGCCTGTGAAGGTGACCTTGGGGTGCTTCTGCTGGGGTGGGAGCTGTGACCAGGCTGGGTGCAGTCAAGAGCATCGAGAGGCTTTGGCTGTAAATCCAGCTGCTGCTGATTTATGATGGCACCAAGTTCCTCCCTCCCCTCGAGCCTCTGGTGCTCTGGCCCGGCCAAATGCTGCTGCTTTGCATAATCCTCCTTCCCACTCACCAGGCTCTGAATCCTATCTGCTTCCTTGCAGGCTGGTGGCCTTGGCTCTGGCATGGGATTGGGCTGCTCTGTAACCACAGCCCTCTCTGATGAGGCTGGGTGGGAAGGGCACAGGATGCTCTCCCACCCCACCATCATCATGCCATGATTTTGGATAATTTTGGGAATGGATGGGCTGGGTGGGACCACAGGCTCAGAGTGGGTTGGGTGATCCCTCAGTTGGGATCTCTCTGCTCGGTGGGATGGATCAGCCCCCTAAAAGTCCAGGTGCCCTGATCAGGAGCAGTGCAGCCAGCCCAGAACACAAATTCTCAATGCCTGATTTTTCTGTGACAGAGGGAGGCATCTGGTAATAATAGACAATTTTATCACCCTCTGGATTTAAAATCACTTCAAAATGTGAGGCATTCAACTTCCCCCTTGAATTACATCAGAACAGGCTTCCAGCAGAATTCATTAGCTGGATTAGGCACACTGTGCTGTGCTCTGCAGCTGGAACGCTGCTCCTGCTGCAGGACAGGCTGCCAAGCCCTGCTTCTTGGTGGATGTGGGAGTGCTGCTCAGGGGCTCAGTTCTCCTCTCCTGGAGGGCCAGGTGAGCATCCTGACCTGGAGGTGTGGGGTTCTCCCTTGGTCCAATACCTGCAGTGACATGTCCCAGTGTTGTCACCTTCGGGGTGCACCAAGCCCCTGGCAGCACTTCCCATGGGAGGGGATGTGCAGGCAGTCAGCTCCTGGCAGATGCTCAAGGCTGAGCAGTGAACCCCATGCATGGATTTCATTTGCTCCCCATCAGTTTCCCCAGGCATAAGCTGGAGGAAAAAAACAAAAGTAGCTGGAGGGAAACTTTTCCAGCCAGTGCTGCACACTCCAAATGTCCCGAGCCTGTGGGGAGCTCTGCTCTGCTCTCAGGGCATCCCTGTGCCTGGTAGGTGTCAGGAAAGGAGCATGTTCTTCGTGCTAATTTGTTGCTTTGTTTTCCATGAGCTCATTTAATTGTAATTAAAACCCAGCAGCTGCTGGGGAAGGCGACTGAAGGCGCCAAGGAGCTGAGTCCAAGTCGAGGGAGTGGTTGGTTTTCAGCCCCTGCTGCTTGGCTTCCTTTTCCAGGATTATAGAAACCTGGAAGAGTTTGGGTGGGAAGTGACCTTTAAAGGGCATCCAGTCCAACCCCCTGCCATGGCAGGGACATCTCCACCTAGATCAGGTTGCTCAGAGCCGTGTCCTTGAATGATTCCAGGGAACTGGGGCATCCACTGTCTGCATTATCTGTGTTTGAAATCAATGCTTGCCTGAGCTGCCTCCTGCTTATGTTCTTCTCTTGTGACAGTGAGGGGGGAGTGAAACCTGTAAGTTTGTCAGGTGAGAGACAATGCAAAATTCATCCTCTGCTTACACCATTTGCAGCCTGCCTGGCTCTTTCCCTGCCTTATTTATGCTGAAATTTGTTACCAGCTGCTGCAAGGTCCTGGCCAGGGCATCACTAAACTCCAGAGACGTGGCTGTGAGTGCAGGGCACATCCTGACACAGTGCTGGATGAGCCCCAAGCAGACATGGAGGTATCCTGACAGCAATCCTGACAGGAATCCTGGCAGGAGTGTTCACAAGTATCCTCACAGGAATCCTCACAGCTATCCTCATGTGGGTTGCAGAGTGTGATTAGGCTGCTGGTCTTGGATCCAGACTCAATTCCCAGCTCTCCAGGTGTACAATAGAGACAACAGCATTCTCCGACCTTGCAAGGGTTTTGCAAGATTAATCTATTAAAGATTTAAAGCTGCCAGCTCCCAACTACTCAATAAACCCCTGTTGATAATAAGGAACTGTGTGGGGCTGAGCAAATGTTGATTTTTTTTTTTGCTTTAACTTGAGCATTTCCAGGCAAAATAATGCAAAAATCCACTTTACTCCAATTGCCTGGATCTCCGATCCAACTGGGGGTGGGATTTGCTCCAAAAGGAAGTATCTGAGGGGATAATCTGGGAACAGGAGTTGTCAGAGCAACAGGATCAAGGCAGGAAGGGAATGGGGATAGGGAATGAATGGTGGAAGGGAAGCAGGAAGGAATGGCAGAAGGGAAGCAGGAAGGAATGAATGGCAGGGGGGGAGCTAGAAGGAATGGCAGAAGAGGAGCAGGAAAGAATGGTGGAAGCAAAGCCAGAAGGAATGAATGGCAAATGGGAAGCATAAGGGAAGGAACGGCAGAGGGGCAGCAGGAGGGAGGGAATGGCAGAGGGGCAGCAGGAGGGCAAGAGGGGCAGAGGGGCAGCAGGAAGGCAGGGATGGCAGAGGGCAGCAGGAGGTACCGTTGACGGTGAGCGTCACCTCCCGCTCCCCCGCGCCCACCCGCGGCACCACGGCTCTGCACACGTATTTCCCGGCGTCTTCCTGGCGGACTGACTTCAGGACCAGCTTGTTCTCATTGCTCAGCACCTGAAAGAGAGGAGGGGGGCTTTCAGGTGGGCCATGAGAAGTTACAGACAAAACAAATGACCTGAGTTACAAGAGCTGAGTCACCAGCTCCTCAGCATCCTTGGGAAAGCCAAGCGGATGAGCCCAAAGTCTGGCATTGCATGGAAATATCACTTACTGCTATTGCCCAAAGAATAAAGAAACACCACAGGTGTTTTGGGGTGGAATTAGAAATCCTCTTCTTATTAATTTGAATTTTCACAAACTCCAGTTTTGGAAGAAGTTCAAGATGCAAGAGGAAAATTTTGGTGGCTGAGAAATCCTCTTCTTATTAATTTGAATTTTCACAAACTCCAGTTTTGCAATTTTGGTGGCTTCAGTGACACAGGCAGAAAAACCTCAGAGAGAACCGCACTCCACACTTGCACCTCCACATTCACAGGCACAAGGGAGGCTGCTGGGATTGACTCAGGGATTTTAAGCCCAGAAGTGGTGACAGGGGTCTCAGACACCTTGGAACAGGGTCTGGATACCCAGGGAAATCTCAGCTGGCTCTGGCCAGCCCCCTGCTATGGACTGACTGTTGCTCCCCTGCCCTGCTGTGCAATAAGCAGTTTTATCAAACCTGGAAAAACACAGAAGCTGAGGGATCTGGCTGAGGCTGTCAGCAGGATCTTGGCACTGATGGGTTTGAAAAAAAAACCCATGGCAGATCTCAAACAGAGACTGGTTTCTGGAGCAAACTCCTCCAGTTGCCCTTGGCCTTCTCCCCCAGGGCTCTGTAGGTCACAACCCATCAGCTCTCTTCTTCCTCAGCTGGGTGAGCCTCTGGCTCTGCTGCTCCCACAGCTCCAGGAATCAGCACTGATGCAGTGGTTGGATGTGGATCTGGGTTTCTCTGTAGCAAGGTGGGGGTCTCAGCCCTAACCTGGCACGAGGCAGAGGCACAGAGGGTCAGATCCCTTTTAAACCCACTGTGTTAGCATCGATTGCAAGTTAGCCATAAAAACACCTGTGTTTACTTGGCCTCAACCTCTCCTTGGTCTCTGACTTGCTTCCTTTTTGTGAAAAAAGGAGAAAAGAAGGCAATCTTGAGGGACTTCAACCTGGTTCTGAAAACAGACGGGCTGGGGAAGAAGCAGCCATGATCCCAGATCCCACTGGCATGGCTGATGGCTTTACAAAGCAGCATCCTCTGCCATCCTCTGCCAGGATCCCTCTGGGGAGGTGGAGGTGGCTCTGGTGACCAGCATAACCATCTCTGCTGGGCTGCATCAGCTGGAGGGTCTGTCCTGAAGTCACAGAATTGTGGAATTGTTTGGCTTGGAAGGGCCCTCAAACACCTCAAACACATCTCATTCCAATCCCCTGCCATGGGCAGGGACACCTTCCCCTATCCAGGGTTCCCCCTATTCCAGGCTGCCCCATCTAGCCTAGCCTTGGGCACTGCCAGGGATCCAGGATTTCCAGAAGCCACAGCTGCTCTGGGCACCAGTGCCAGGGCCTGCCCACCCTCACAGGGAACAATTCCTAATTCCCAATATCCCATCCATCCCTGCCCTCTGGCAGTGGGAGCCATTCCCTGTGTCCTGTCCCTCCATCCCTTGTCCCCAGTCCCTCTCCAGCTCTCCTGGAGCCCCTTTAGGCCCTGCAAGGGGCTCTGAGCTCTCCCTGGAGCATTTCCTTCTCATGCCTGGAAACCTCCATCTCTCCCAGCCTGGCTCCAGTCCTGGAGCATCTCCCTGGCCTCCTCAGGCTCAGCTCCAGCAGCTCCATGTCCTTCTGAAGTTGGGACAGAACTTCAGAAGAGCTAGGCACAGCACTGCAGGGGTCTCATAAGGGCATAGTGGAAGGGCAGAATCCTCTCCTTCATTCTGCTCCAAGAAGTTCCAGTGTGATGGAACTCAGCTGGAGAGAGGCAGATAAAAAGGGAGAAGGGGGCTGTGCCTGGGCACTGCTGGATAGCAAAGGCAAGCCCTGATGGGGGCTGGACTGGAGCAGGAGGGTGAGGCAGCCCTTGCTCCCAGCTCCTGCAGCAGAACAACAATCTGTGTGTGAGAGCCTGCAGTGATAACCCAGAGAAACAGCCACAGCAGCTGTGGGAAGGGAAGCCACCCAGGAACTACTGACCCACTGGGATTCCTTTGCTGATTCAAGCCATCAGCTCTCCCATCTTCCCAGGAGATGGCCTTCACCAAGGCCATTATGGTTTGGAAAAAGCAGCCCAGCAGTTAATGCCTCAGTGTCCCCCAGAGGAGGGAGGACTCAGCCCCTCCGTGGGGGTCCAGCTCTCCAGTTACAGCCTTGAGCTGGAACAGCAGTGTTCCCCCATCCACAGATCTGCCCAGGTGGAGCTGGGAGATGCGTTTCAAACCCAAACCTGTGCGTGTTTCTGAATGAGTTTCACATCTCAGCCCTCCTTTAGCTTTTTCCCGTGGCTTTGCTCAGCCCTCCTGGCTGTAAGGAGGGATCAGAGCATCTCCTGCTTCCCAGCCTGACTGAACTGTGATTACAATTGGCAAAGGTCAGGATTTTCAGCACAAAAGAGACGTGGAGAAGTCTGCTGGGACAGATCCACACTCCTTCCTGGAGCAGGCTCCAGCTGACTGCAGGGAGTGCTGGGATGAACATGTAGGGGTGTGAGATCCCAGGCCTGGGGAGCAGAAAGGTCCATCCCAGGAAGGACCATCCCATGCAGGTCCATCCCATGAAGGTCTATCCCAGAAAGGACCATCCCAGGAATGTCCATCCCATGAAGGTCCATCCTAAAAAGTACCATCCCAGGAAGGACCATCCCATGAAGGTCCATCCTAAAAAGTACCATCCCAGGAAGGACCATCCCATGAAGTCCATCCCAGGAAGATCCATCCCATGAAGGTCCATCCCAGAAGGGACCATCCCAGGAATGTCCATCCCATGAAGGTCCCTCCCATGAAGGTCCATCCCAGAAAGGACCATCCCAGGAATGTCCATCCCAGGAAGGTCCATCCCATGAAGGTCCATCCCAGAAGGGACCATCCCAGGAATGTCCATCCCATGAAGGTCCCTCCCATGAAGGTCCATCCCAGAAAGGACCATCCCAGGAATGTCCATCCCAGGAAGGTCCATCCCATGAAGGTCCATCCCAGAAGGGACCATCCCAGGAATGTCCATCCCATGAAGGTCTATCCCAGTAAGGTCTATCCCATGAAGGTCTATTCCCTGAAGGTCTATGCTCGACAGAACCATCCCATGAGGGTCCCTCCCATGAAGGTCCATCCCAGGAAGATCCATCCCATGAAGGTCCATCCCACACAGACCATCCCAGAAGGCTCCACAAGCAGGGGAATTGCAGAACTGCTCCCATCAGCGAGGTGTTAAGTGTTGCTCTGGTTCAACCCTGCTGTCCATAATCACTAAATGAATTCCCCCACTCTTAGGACCCCTTTGCATTTGGAGGAGCCGGCATTCATCAGCCAGGAGCTCCCTGGCCAGGCGGGTTCTGCTCCATGGGAAGGGTCCTGCAGCCCCCCGTGCCCTGGACGTGCCCCTGCCCCAGCAGCTCTTACCACGCCCGAGCCTCTCTTCATCCAGACGATGGTGAGGGAGGGGTTCCCAGTCCAGGCACAGTTGAACACGGCGTCCGAGCCCAGGTCAACCAGGAGGGACTGCGGCTCCGTGGCCATCCTGGGCCCAACTGCACAGAGCAAACTGGAGTTACTGCCAGCGACGGGCTAGCCAGCCAGACACCCCCAAACCAAACCGGTCACAGGAGCAGTGCTGGATCCTGATGGGCCCCAAACAAAGAAAAGCCTCAGGCAGGTGCCTGCTGCAGCTCCAGAGGGACCAGCTCCCCTGTGACCACCCCGCGAGCTCACGAGGAGATCACAGAATTTCCAGAGCATTTAGAAAACGTGAGCTGCAGGAGAGCCCAGCAAGTCCTGCCACCCCGGGCAAGTCAGACTGAGCTCTGTCTGCTTCTGCTGATTCCCAGCAGCTCTGCTGAGCCTGGAACTGAAGCCAACAGGTTACTCACAGTAGACATCCACGGTCCTGCTGATGTTTGTGCTGCCCAGAGCATTGGTGACCTCACAGGAGACGGGCTCAAAGAAGAACGTGTGGTCCACGATGGTTTCGTAGAAGTCACCGGAGGCTTCCTTTATAACCTGGCCTTTCTTTGCCCACCTGTTGAAGAAAACAGAGCATTGTTGTGGTGCTGTTCTGTGTCTCTTGCCATGTCCACGTGCAGCTGTCACAGTGCTGGGGCAGCACGCCCAGAGTGCCCCTGACTTCAGAAGGAACATCAACTTGTTCTCAGCATCGTCCCCTTCCCTGGGGATTTAGGGACTGCAGCCACAGAGAGGAGAGGAGCCATCAGAGAGACGTGTATGTGTACCCCTACAGAAACCTTTCCAAAAGAAACCAACATTCTATTACCCTGTTTCCCTGGGAACACACCTCATTTTTTAGGATTGTGAAGGACTTCAGTGATGGGAGGAATGGGACATGGAGGGTCTCCACTTGATGGGGAATGACAGTCCCTTCCTGAAGGCTTGCCAACAACACTGCTGGACCACATCAAAACCACTAAAAACATTTTCTGCTGCCCTCTGCTTTGGCCCTTTTCTTCTTTTTTATTTTTTTTTCTTTCCTCAGTCAAAGAGAACTTTATCCCTTTAAGGCAGCTGAAATAACATTTCCCGAAAAGCCAAGCTGGCATTTGCAACACTGCAAGTTGCAAATTGTCTTGGAGAACAAGCTGTCAACTCAGCACTTGAATTAAGCCCTGTTTGCCAAACAATGAGCAAATGTGACCTAATGGGGCACCATCTGGCAACCTGCCACTGGGGAACGGGTGGGAAAGGCGGGAGATGCTGTCAGGCGGCGTGAAACTCCAGCCACTCTTTGGGGAAGGGAAAAAAAGCCTGGGAAAAAAAAAATATAATAATCCCCCCCAAACAACTGACAGGTAAATTGGAAGGAAGAGGGTTTCTCTGAGGAGTCTCTGCCTTGTTGTTTTGGGGCTGCCCTTCTGGTTGTGCTGGATGGGTCGGGAAAGATGTGGGCACCTGGAGCTGGCTCTGGAGAGAGGAAGGAGCCGCAGAGGCTCTCCCCACACGGGGTCGGTGGGGGGCTTTGGGGAAAGCTGTCCCCTCCAAGGCAAGCAGCATCTGCTCCTCGTCCTCCCAGCAGTTTCCTGCTTCCCTCTGCCTGTTCCTGTCACTCTGCCATGGCTCCCCACTGCTCCAATGCTGCCCCAAAGGCGGCCAAGGACAATTGGAGTTGCAGGGAGCTCCTGCTGAAGGTCCATAGGCACTGACGTGCCTCAGTGGGGCTGGACAGAGAGCAGAATGCTGGTCCCTGCCAGGCTGGAGAACACCCTGAGTGCTGCCAGAGCCAATTCCCCGAGCACCTGCTGCTGTGAACCTCAGTGCCTCCTGCCAGTGACCTGCTCAGCCTCCCCCGTGGTGACACAGCGCTCTGAGAGCTGTTCCCGGGGGATGGAAGTGATTTGTATGCTCTGACCTGCCCTCGCCTTCCATTTATCTTCACATTTCTAACAGATGCTGACTGGCCACTTCAGCTTCCCTCCCCTGCCTCCCTCGCCTCCCCCTCCAATAATTAATCAGGAGATGCCGGTTTTATTTCTAGGGCTGCACTTCGTGTGTTAATGAGGGAGGTCCCATACGGAAAATCCTGCACAAACGGAGCCTTCCAGGTGCTGCTCCAAAGGTCTGAATGGGCAGCGGTGCTTTGGTGACGCCCTTCTCTTCCCAGAGGGATTGCAGCCCAAGCCAAGCAGCTCATCCAGGCAAGGCTGACCTCAGCATCCTGCTTCCCTGTCTCCCGACGGATCCGCCTTGCCCTGCTGCCTCCCTGCCACAGGAACGCTGCTGCCCGCTGTGGGAGGCATCTGCCACAGGGATGGGGCAGCAGAGGGACAGGGGCATCTGCCACAGCTCTGGCACCTGCGCCCAAAGCCTAGCACAGCCTGTGGGATGGAGAGGAGACACGTTCCTGACATCTCCTGTTTGGTTTGCTGGCCCAAAAGACCTGAACTCCTACCTCAGGAACTGCAGATGGAAGGAAGGAAGGAAGGAAGGAAGGAAGGAAGGAACAGAGCTAGAGTGACAGGGAAACTCCAGCTGGTGAATGGGGAAATGTCCCATGCTCTTTGTCGGGAATATTTCTGCTCCATTAAGCTCCTTTTACAACTTTGTCCCTGTAGAGATTCCCAGCCACGAGCAGTTTTCCAGCCTCTGGAGGGTCTTGTTCTGCTCCTCAGGTGCTCAAGGGAGGCAGCAGGTACATGAAGCCATTCTTTCAGCAGTCAGTGGGACAGGGTGTGGCACCAAACTTCTGGGACAATCCAGAGCTTCTCTTGTGCCAGGCACTTCCCTGGTTATTTTGCACAAATCCACCCTCCCTGCTGTGCAAAGGACAAGAAGGAGGCTTCAAGATGAGGACAAAAGTGACTTGTGGGATCACGTCCTTGCACCTGCCCGCAGTTCATCCTCCCAACATTCCTAGAGAGCACCAGGAATTGGAACCAGATGGAGAAGTGTCTGGAGGTGGGTTTGAGCTGGGCAGAGCTCAGATGAGATCCTTCTGGATGTTGCAAAACAGAGAACAAGGTTTCCAAGAGCTGTTTGACATGGCAGCTGCTTGGGAAAACACTTCCCAACAAGCGTGGCATGGTGCTTTATGGATTTGTTCAAAACCCATCGCTGCTGCAAAACTGGATTTCCTGATGTGTCACAAACACCAATTTTTCATGCTTCAGCAGAGATCAAGGTTCTTGCTCCAGTTTTCCAAGGCTTAACATGGCTAAATCAATGTGGCTGAACGAGCAGTATGGATCTTTTATAATGTCAAATTGGTTTTTAATAATGGCAGCTGATAACCCTCTTGTAAAGCTTCCTGTGATGAGCTCATGGACAGCCAGAAGGCAACTTACTGAGGGTTTTAACGAGCCCATAACGTGCCTTGCTCACCTATTAACCATTCAGTTGTTATTTATAAACAGAAACCAAATAAAATGGAGCAGAGAAGAGGGGAGGGTGCTCCTGCAGCTCCATCCACCACCTCCACTGCTGCAGCTCTCTGATTTCTTCCTCCTGTCTCTGTGGCTGTACTGCAGCAAGCCTGGCTCCCAGCCAGAGCTCCTGGTCCTGCCAGCCTGGAGATCAGGGGCTCCTTTCATTTATGTTGTTCCCTTGAAGGTATTTATAGATTGCAAATATGCCACTCAGGGTCTTTTCCAGACTATATAAATTTACCTGTTTCAGTCTTTCCCGGGATGACTTGGACACTAACTCGCCTGCCACTGCTGGTGCTGATTGTCACCCTTGGCCAGACTGCACTGCAGGGGCAGGGCAGGGCAGGGGAGGGCTGAGGTTTGCCCGTGGGGACCCTGCCCACAGGACCTGTTTCTGTGACTGCCTTGGGCTCTCCAGGCTGAAGGGGAGCACAGGCAGAGGGGATGCTGTGGGACCTCTCCCAGTGCCCCTGTGGCTCTTGGGTGGTCCCCACAGGGTGACTGTGGGGGGGTCTTCAATTCCTGCCCTCTACCACTGACAGACACCTTTGGAGTACTCAGCCCTAAATTCACCCTGCTCCCACCATCCCATGTCAAATCACCAGTGCAGATCATAGAATCAGAATCCCAGAAGGGTTTGTGTTGGAAGTGACCTTAAAGCTCATCTTGTCCCATGGGCAGGGACACCTTCCTCTATCCCAGGTATCTCCAAACCCTGTCCAGCCTGGCCTTGGGCACTGCCAGGGATCCAGGGGCAGCCACAGCTGCTCTGGGCACCCTGTGCCAGCCCTGCCCACCCTGCCAGGGAACAATTCCAAATTCCCAATATCCCATCCATCCCTGCCCTCTGGCAGTGGGAGCCATTCCCTGTGTCCTGTCCCTCCAGCCCTTGTCCCCAGTCCCTCTCCAGCTCTCCTGGAGCCCCTTCAGGCCCTGGAGGGGCTCTGAGCTCTCCCTGGAGCCTTCTCCTCTCCAGGTGAGCACCCCCAGCTCTCCCAGCCTGGCTCCAGGGCAGAGATGTGCACATTTTCTCATCTTCATTTCTTTTCACTGAGCACCATCTCAGTCTGTGTCCCCAGATGAGCATTTCTTCCCCTGTGGGCTGGGTTTCATTCTGTTGTTTCCTTTCTCATATTTCTAATGTGCTTTTGTTTTCCTCTGGCCTTTCTGGAGGGAGTACCAGGTGCCTCCCAATTCAGTATCTTCTACAAATTGAATTTGCTCGGGTGATGGAAGAAAACAAATTTCAACCAGGAAAGAGATATTTTGATCCAAGTTTCAAAGGGGTTATTACAGTCAGCACTGAAAACTGGTGATTAAAGAATGAACAAAAAATAGAATACCTGCAGTGAGTCCTTTTAACACTGAAGAGGGAGGGAAGAACTTTTCTAAGGAGACATTCTTCAGGGAAATAGCATTTCTCTGACTCCATCGATTGCTTCCCAGCTAAGAGTACACACAAGCAAATAAGAGAGGACAGTCTGGGATTTGTCAGCTCCTAAACAACTCTGGGGCTTTGTTTTGGTTTTCATGTCTTACTGTTTTTCCTTCTGCTGCTCTGGTTTCTGAAGGAAACCTTCCCCAAGCTGGGATGGCACGCCTGTGCCTCTTGCCAGGCTCTCGGTGGGATGCTCAGCTGTCTCCTTCTCACAAGGGGTTTTACCCGGCACTTCCATCCCTTTTTTCCATGAATTCTGTTTCTGGCAGGGCTGCCAGGCTGGTGGAGCCCCTGAAGAGCTCCCCATGCCCCCAGTGAGAGCACAGCAAAGCCCACAGGGTGTCAGTCTGTGGATTGCTAACATCCCTGCTCACGAGCACTTCATCCCTGCCCACGCTCACCTGAGTGAACACCTCCCTCTGTCTGCCCTACAAGGGCTTGTAATCCTTCAACACCCAGCGTGGGAACAAACTCCTGACTTCCCAGCCCTGGCAAAGCTGTAGGACTCAACAAAATCTTCTTTAGAAAGGTCTCCATGGCTCCTTAGAGCAGCACAGGACTCCTGGGGTTAACAGGGGCTGCTGGGGCTCTCTGGGCTCTGAAACGTCCCATCCAGCACTGCACAAATCCACCCTGCAGGTTCTGAGGGAGGATTTCGGAGCTGCCAGCAGCTCTGAACCAGCACTCCTGGCAGCGAGGCTGCTCTGGTGGCGAATAACCCGGGGAAGTGGAGTGTGTCGTCGGTTTTAATTAACAATGCAAAATAAAGTGCTTGCTTGCCATATAAATCGTGTTTACTAAGAATTACTTAAAATGGATAAATATTTTCTTGGACGCATTTTAATTGCTTAATAAAAGTACCAAGAACACCCACAAATACCTTAAATAAATGCATGGCTCAGGGAAAGAATTAATTAACATTTCATTCCTGGGAATGGCTATTAATTGCTACAAATTGCTCAGAGAATGGGGTTTGTTGCTTTATTGCCAGCAGTGCCTTCAGTTCCTAGGGTGTGCTGTGACAGTCCCCTCCTCTCACCCTCACAGGAGAGCTGTCCCCAGCGGGATGCCCTGAGCACCACCCCAAATCCCCCGAGGCCCCAGAGCCTTGGTGACCTCCACGGGGAGGAGGTGCTGTTTTGAGGCTGACGTTCTGGCCTCCTTTGGAGGTCCAAAGGGGACAGGGACAATGGATGGCTCCTGCTAGTGCCGGCCTTGTGAGGAATGATGGAGTGAGGTTCCCAGCCCGAGCGGTGTCGCGGTGCCCCCCGCGCGGCTGCGGCGTGATGCATCGCGCAAATTATTTCTTTATTACGGGTAAATTTTCATAATGGTGATGTATGGGGTTGTTCCTCTTCTCCCTGCCTAATGAAGATGTGTGGGGCTTGTGTGGCTCCTCTGCCTCCCCCTCTGAGCGTGGGTTCATTTATCAGCAGCAGGCCCTGGGTAACCTCTCCCCATCTGAATTACACGGCTGCTCCTTCCAGCTTGGGTTTCATCCAGCTCACAGCCCTGAGGATTCTGGCTGAGGCTTGCCTGGCCCTCCAGCACGGGGGCTGGGGTGTGGAATCACAGAGCCAGGGAATTGTTTGGGAAAAGAGCTCTGAGATCATCAGTGCAGCTGCTGACCCAGCAGTGCCTAGGCCACACTAACCCTGGGCTGTCCCTAAGCACCACCACCACCCGGTTTCTTGAACACCTCCAGGGACGGTGATGCCACCACTGCCCTGGGCAGCCTGTGCCAATCCCTAACAACTTTTTCCTTAAAAAATCTTCTCTAATATCCAATCTAAACCTGACCTAGGGCAACCTGAGGCCATTTCCTCTTGTCCTGTCAGCTGTCCCCTCCTGTCAGGAGTTGTGCAGAGCCAGAAGGTTGCCCCTGAGCCTCCTTCTCCCCATGCTGAGCCCCTTTCTCAGTTCCCTCAGCCTCTCCTGGTGCTCCAGCCCCTTCCCAGCTCCATTCCCTTCTCTGGACATGCTCCAGTAAGTCAATGTCTTTTTTGTAGTGAGGGGCCCAAAACTGGACACAGGATTTGAGATGTGGCCTCACCTGTGCTGACTAGAGGGGAAGAAAGCACATGGACAGGTATTTCCTTGTGTATTGTATCTCCTGTACTTGAGGAAATGTTTCCAGGTCTCCAGCTCCCATCCTGACCAACCTCCAGGCACACACAGCTGCTGCAGTGATCACCTCTTCCCAAACCTTTCTATCCCAATTTAGGGATCTTGGCTCCACCACGAAGTGAACCTTGAGTTCTAATGGTGGAAATGCTGCAGCTCAGATGCAGAGATGCCAACTTTGCTCATCTCCTTCTGCCTATTTTTTAAAATTTTATTTTTAAAAACAAATAAACAGGGAGAAAGATTGCAACCTTTCCCCAAATTTCAGACTTTTACCCCTAACAAGGACATGTTTGGTGTCTGATTGCGCTCACCACGATGCAGCAGTTGCTGCTACTGGGTTTGGATTGTTTTTAAACACTCTGGGATTTTGATGATAATAATAACACCTCACTGCAGAGGAAAATTCTGGCTTGATTTTCCATCTCATCTCGGCTCCAGTGCTCCCACTCCTGCCAAGCCAGGAGGCTGGGATGAGCCTGATTGCTCATCAGCTGCAGTCTTCAAGGGCAGTGCCTGGGTTTTGCATCTCCTCCTCACCATCAGCAGGTCCCGTGGGTGGGAAAGATCCATGAGGGGCACTCAGAGCTCCCCAAATCACACCTGAAGATGTTCAGTGAGAGTTCAGCTCTGAGGAGAGCATTGGGGCACAGGAGGAGAGATTACCAGGGACACCCAGGGGTCAGGTCTGTGCTGCCCAAGGCACAGGAACCTGAAAGAAGTGGGGTGAGAAGGTTTCTCTCTCCCAGGTGAGACAATTAAAGCCATGTCACCAGTCCATGCACCCACCGTGGTTCATTTTGGGTGAGAAACCAATCAAAACAGCCTTTCTCTCGGCACAGTGATTGGAACAAACCGGCTGCAGAAGCGAGAGGGAGAAGTAAACAAAGCTGTTAACTTGTCAATGACTTGACTGATCAACCGTGGGGAATAGTTGGAGAGGGCTGATGAGCCGTGCAGGTAATCAATGGACCGGCGCTGCCGGGGCTGCAGCTGGGCTGCACAGAGCTCCAGAGACACCCAGGGGCCTCGGGGCCCCCAGGCAGGGCTTGGCCAGGCATGGTGGGGATAAAACCTGCCCAGACGTGCACGTGCACCCCAGTGTGTGCAGAGCAGAGCAGACCCACGAGGATTACTGTGCTGGATTTAGCAGCAGGGATGTTTTTTTTTTTTGGTTTTTTTGTTTTGTTTGTTTGTTTGTTTGTACTATTGCATTTGTGGTTTTAGTTTTCCTATTAAAGATCTGTTATCTGTATTCCCATATCTTTCGCTGAGATCCCCTTAATATCAAAATTACAATAATTCAGAGGGAGGAGGTTAACATTTTCCATTTCAAGGAAGGCTCCTGCCTTGCTTAGTAGACACCTGGCTTTTCAAAACAAGGCACACGGGGTGGCCAAAGCCCATCCCATTGTGTCCTCCTGGCTCCTTCCCTGCACCAGGGGCTGGGAAGGACCCTCATCCCTCCCCTGGAAGGAAACCAGAGAGACCCTGCTGGAAAAGCTGGAAAAGCTGCCACTGTTTCAAAGGGAAAGCATCAAACTTCATGGACTGGATGATTCCTTCTGCAAATGGAGCTGTTTTTGTGACAGATCAAAACACAATGCAGATGCTTTAGATGTGCTGTTTTAACCCTGCTGTTTAAAATCCTCCCTCCTCCTCCACCCCATTACATGAGAGGGATGGGCACCAAACCTGTCCCCATTAATCCCTGTTTGGCATTTCTCTTGCCACTCTGGGTGTTTTTCTGCCCCTCCCCTCTCACAAATTCACCCTCTTCCACAAGAACTCATTTTCCCTCTAAAGAGGGCACTTTACATTTAAGAATCTTTGGCCCCAGTGTCATGGAATCATATGAAAATTGTACTTCCCCCCCACGTTAAATTATGAATATTAAATCCCTCATTTTAATGCATGTGGAGAAAGCTTAAAACCATTCAGACTATGACAGCCAGCTGCCAAAACTGCTTATCCTGGGGAAATACTGGGGATGTGAGTCACCTCCAGTCCTGGATGAGCTTGGAGGTGTCACCTCTCCTCGGGGAGTTTTTTACCCCTTTGGCAGTGATGCTGCACTTCATTTTTCCTGCCTACATCATCTTGACTTGCCCTGCCACACAATAGACATGACTAATAGCTTAACTATTATTTTGGGTAATCCAATTTCATCACGTGGTTTGTGTTTTCTCAAATAGTTTAACAGGATTAGTCCTTTCTGGGGTCTTCCTACCCCACTCCACCCCCGTAGCAGAATGTCTTTAGCCAGATTTATGGATGCTGGCATGTTGAGGAGCTAATTCTCTGCTGTGTTTATCCTCCTCCTCAGTGCAAAGTGAATCTTAGTGCTGTGAAGCTGCTCAAACTTGCCTTTTCCTCTGTTCCAGTTCTTATTTTCCACCTGTGCTTGAGGCCTTTGCAACTTTACACCTCGATGTGCAATTCCTTTGAGATTGGCAGGAAAAAAGACAATGGGGAATGGAGACAGAAACTCACAGGTCCTCATCAGCATAAGAAAGCTGCTGCTTGGGGATCTTGAAAGTGGTGCTGGGCTGGGACCTGATGTTCCAGATCACTGGAGCTGCCAAATCCACACATTTCAGGGCAGAAATGATTGGCACAGGAGGCAGGAATGGCTTGTGCCTTTCTGCACATGGAACTCTTGCAACAGAGAGTTGCTGGGTGTCTGGGTCTTCTCCAAGGATTTTCTTTTTCTTGGCTGGCTCCTAAAGCTCTTCTGAGGCTTTGACCTGGTCCTGAGTTTGGGATGTTTTCAAGGGCTTTGTGGTTTGATCTCTGCAGCATGAGAGGGTCTGCCCTCTCTCTGGCATGGCAAGAGGAGACAGACCTCAGGCCAAGTTTATATTGACTCTTCAAGGATGGTGGCCAACCTTGGGCATGTCAAGCAGCCCAGGCAATGCTTTGAGCTACCAAAAATGGTGCCCACCAGCCTGAGCAGGGTCTGTCTGAATTTCCAGCCCCAGAAGTGCCCCTAAGGCTCCTCCTTCCCTATGACAGCCACTGTTCCCATCTCATCACTCAGGCTTGTTCCTTGTGCTGTGTCTGACTCCTGGCACATCCTCAGGTTGGTGTGAGGCACAGCTCCTTCTCTGGCAGGCTCCCTAGCCTGCCCTGCCAGAACAGTTAATTATTCAGGGCTCAACTGTGTCTAGATCAGATGGTTCACATTAGCATTATCAACAGGATATCAGGTTCACGTTGGGATTATCAACAGAGGCAGCTGAGTCACGCAGGTGAGATGGGCTGAGCCCTCATTTTGTGGGAATCTCCTCACAGAAGATGCCAAGGGCAGGGATTTCTGTGTAAGGAACTTGGATTTCTGCTGGCTGGAGTGTGAGCAGCTTGGGGATCTGGCAGGTCATGAGGAGGAATAATAAATATCCAAAATGTTCCCTCGTGCTAATGCAAACACACAGGCAGCTCACAGGGGAGTAGAATAAAGCTAGGAGTTCACCAAAAGATCTGTTCATCTTTTCAGTATGAAATTCATCCATGGAATCACAGAATTGCTCAGTTTGGAAAAGATTTCCAAGGTCATTGATTCTGGGCGTTACTTGGCACTGCCAAGGCCACCACTAACCTGTGTCCCCAAGTGCCACAGCTACACACCTTCCACATCCCTCCAGGGATGGGGACTCCACCACTGCCCTGGGAAGACTGTGCCAGGGCTGTTCAACCTTTTTGGAGAAGAAATTGTTCCTAACATCCAATATAAACCTTTGCTGGTGTGACATGAGGCTGTTTGTTCTTATTCTATTACTTGTTATTTGAGACAAGTAACCAACCCTCACCTCACTACAAGCTCCTTTCAAGCAGCTGCAGAGAGCAATAATGTCTCTGAGCCTCCTTTTTTCAGCTGAAACAATCCCAGCTCCCTCAGCCATCCATCGGTCCATCCATCCATCCATCCATCCATCCATCCCCAAAATTACGGTCAAGTCCCTCTTCTCTTGCATGCCCTTGACACCCTGGTACAACCCCGCCTTTCTCAGCCATGTCATGGGAACAACAACCCAGTGTGGTTCTGTCCTGGTACAAGAGAGTGACCCAAAGAGGTCTGTGATTATCTATCAACTTCTCCATAAAAGAGCATTAAACAATATTAAAAGAAAAAAGAAAAAATAAAAAGGACATCTCCTATAGTAGCAGCCATGAAGTTCTTCATTACCCACTTCAGTTACAAATTGGAGCTAAGCCATAAATGCTGGTTGATGCTTTCCAAACAACTTTCTAACCCAGAGACAACACCCTGCCTTTTCTCTTTGCTTTAATATTTGCCAGCAGCTTCTAGAGCAGAACAGAAAGCCAAGGGTATTTTTGAGACCTGAACAGGGTTACTCTCCAATTCCAGAACTCCTTTGGGGTCTCTCTGGGAGGGGGTGTGCAAGGGTAGGTGCTGTGTACCCCAAACAGTTGTGCCAAGCCAGGTGGGGAGGATGCTCAGGGTGCACAGCACGTCCTTGGCACAGGTACCACAGGTTTGGGGAGGAAAGGCTCCCCTGCCCCAGCTCAGCCTGAGCCAGCTCGGCCCTTCTTCTCTTTTAGCTGTTTCCTGATGAACTCAGCCTGCCCTCCCAGCTCCAGCTCGGCAGTGGATCCACATTCCAGCACTGAGCCCTCTGACTGCAGGGTCTGGTCACGGGTACTGGGGAGTCACCAGGACATGCTGTGGGACCCCCTGGGTTTGCTGTGGGACACCAGCACCCACTGGGTTTTCCCATTCTCCTGCCATGCCTGCAGGCTTACATTTTGCAGCTCTCCTGTCTGCTCTGTTGGCAGAGACATCTCCAAGGGTGACCTGGGGAAGGAGTCACATGAACAACAACTGATGCTGCTGCAGTCACCAAATCCTCACTGGTTTACTGGGGCAGAGACAGTGACAGAAGTAGATGCTCACAGATTTGTCCTCCATTTAAACACATCTCTAGTCCCCACAATCTGTAATAAAGGAGTAAAGAGGGAATCAAGGAGTGAAATCCCTTAGAACAGCTCCTGCAGGGCTGTGGTGGGTGCCACCTCTGTCCCTATCCCACATCCTCCTTGCACACTCTGCTTCATCCTTCATGCCTCGCTCGTCCCTGGTCACATTCCTCCCTTTCTGGCAGAAAAGCCTCAAACAGAGCTGAAGGCCTCTTAAATCAACGTCTTTCCTGACTCAGAAGCTGTAAGAGGATTCATTATTTATGTGGCAGAAACACAAAAGCTTAGCATATTTTAAGCTGTCTGAAACAACTTCAAGGCAACTCTTCCTCTGTCTTCTTTTTTTTAACAAAACACATTGAGATGTCTCTGAACCGTGCAGCAGGGGGAAACTGTTTTTTTAATTCTAAGAGATAAAATAATATGTACAGACTGAGGGAGAGAACGAAAAAACCCCATGATCTAGCTTGGGATCACCAAGAAATGCCCATCAGGGGATATTGCCTGTGAGGTGTTGGCATAATCCTTGGACAGACTCTGCTGTGACGTGGCATTGATGTTATGGCAGTGGGAGAGGTCAAGGAGACAGCTCTGCCCCTTCACGAGCACATGCAGCCATATCCTTCAGAGGCAGGAGCAGAGGAGGTGCTGGGTGTCTTTTTTTCCCCTCTTTCTCCCCATTTTTACATTTTCAATTTAGTCACAGCATCTCTAATTTCCTTAGATCTGAAGCCACCTCGTGAGACTGGAAGGGAACGATATAGAAGAAAGATGAGGGGAAAAAAACCACCAGTAATCTTGTAAAAGTCAGTTTTGAAAAATCAATTTTCTTGTGTGACAAGATTTGCTTAAGGCTTTTCGTTCTGTGAAATCAGCCCATCATCCTGCGGGAACGCATGAAGGAAGTGGCAAGTGTGGTTTGGAATAACTCAGATTAAAGACTGCTAAATTAGGCACAAAAAGCTGCCACTTCTTGCAAAGGGAGAGGAGATCTGGCCAGAGGAGACAACGATGCTCCCTTCTGAATCTCATTCCCAGCTCCAGGAGCAAATCTTGAAGGAGGGGTGACTGACAAGGCTGGGAACACACAACCACAACCCTAAGGTCTGCTGGAATGAGATGGAGACAGGTTCACTCTAACCCTAGGAAAGGGCTGGAGCAGAGTTTAGAAAACTCACTGAGTTCACTGTTGAGCACCACCGTGGGGCACCCCATGTTTCTGTGAGCTCCCCTGGAGCACCCAAATCCCTCTGGCAGCCCCACCATGGCAGAGGCTCCATCCAGCCCCGGGCTGGCTGCGCCATCACTCTGCTCTGGTACCTTTCATCATCTCTGTGTCAGGGATGGTGCTCACCAGCACAAAGTGTTTTCCTTCCCCTGCCTTGCCCCCCCCTATTCTCTCTCCTAATTAGTTCAAGCTGCCTCTGAACGTCTCCCACCTGCTTGTTCCCATTACCTTGACAAGCCAGGGAATGGGAAGACAAATCTCCCTGTCCTCACACTCCATGAGTGAAGGCTCTTCCAACCCTGTCTTCCCATCTCTTGTGGGGTTCTCTCTCTCCGTGCCTTGGCAGAGCCCCCCCCAGCAGCCCAGTCTCACTTCCCAGCTGCAGGGATAGTTATGCCTTTTATTTCACTTTATTTCCTTTTTCTAAAGCCTGTCTCTCCACCTGCCACCCAGCCATGCTCTGCTCCCTGTCACAGGGAGCTGGCAGATGGGGCTGATGCATCACGAAGGAGATCTGAAGAATTCATTTCCTGGTATTTTTTTTTTCCCCCAGCTTTCATTTTCACTTCAGAGCAAAGGTCCAGTTGTCTGGGAGGAAGCTACAAAGACAAACCCAGGCAGGAAAACAGAGATAGTCAGGAAAAATGTTACAGCGCCGATAACTTGAGACCTCGGTGTGCTTTGCATTTATTTCAACTCCCGCTTTAGCTGCATTTTGCTATGTCTATAAATTAGATTTATTCTGTTACTGCTGTGAAATGCCTGCGGGCCCCTTCCCCACTCCAGCTTCTCTTCCCTCCCCTGCCAAGTGTGGCTGCAGGAGGCAGCAGGAGAGGTGACAGCCCTGCCGAGGGACAGCATATGGGCTCGCAGCGTCCTGCCGCCGGACAGACGGCAGCCTCGGCCACTGCAGCGGGAGAGAGCAGATGGGAGCAGGGGGAGGAGGGCAACCAAAACTGCACGCTGGCAGAAATGAGAACTTTCCCAAGCTGGACGGGAGGAGGGAGCTGGCTGTGGGGGGGAGAAGGTCCAAAGCGTGCCAAGAAATGGCAGCAAAACCAAAGTGACCATTCCGTTTCAAGATGCTGAAATGCCTCTGGTCTGGACCAGATGTTTGTTGAGCTGCTCCCCACCTCATCTCTCTGAGGACCCTCAGACTCTGCAGAAGCTCTTGTGGGGCTGCCCCAGATCATAGAATCCCAGAACAGTTTGGGTGGGAAGTACCTCAACGCTCATCTCATTCTTTCCACCAGACCAAGCTGCTCCAAGGCCCATCCAAACCAGCCTTGGAAGGGTCCCCGTGCAGTCCCCAGAGGAGAAGTCTGGGTGATTTTTCTGTGAGTGGGGCACTGAGTGCAATGAATATGGACAAAAGTGCCTGTGCACCCACAGACTTCACAGCTTGTCTGCAGCCACCGGGGTCCCGCAGCATTTCAAACCCTTGACAGTCCCTCTTAAATATTAAGCGAGGCGTGATTGGAATTTAATGAGTTAATATGGCAGATCCTCCTCCCTGGTTGTGGTCTTGGTGATCAGAAGCTCTGGGAATGCAAGGCACGAGGGGTTGGTCACTTTTATCCTGGGCCTTGCAGGAGTGGGCAGAGGAAAGCAAGGAACACAAAAACACACCAGCTCCCAGGAGACACTTTTCAAAGCCACCAGAATTGCATATTAAAATATATCCAGGTTTTATAGTGCCAGAAGAGGGAAAACAGCCCCTGCTCTGGCTTGGCTGGAGGCAGTGCCCATTAAATGGATCATTTGCCACTTCTCTCTCAAAAGTTGCCAATGAAATCATTGCCCTGAATCTCTGATCAGCTTCCCACGATCCAATAATCCCTTCTGGCCCTTACAGCCTATGGATGTGTGAATATATTCAGCTGACTGGAAGAGGTAGGGACAACTCTGGTGTTATGAAAGGGTGTTGAACTCCAAACATGCCAAACAGTTTTATTTCACCTTCCCTTTTACCGTGCCAGGGATGTATCCCTGGGGGCAGACCTCTGGCATGGGAACAGGTCTGATCCCTGGGAAGTGAGTGTGAAGAATTAGGGATGGGATTCCCTCGGATTCCATGTGAATCAGTGATGTGGGAGAGGTGGAAACAGCCTCAAATTTCATCAAGGGATGTTTAGATTGGATATTAGGAGACATTTCTTGCCTAAAATGTGGCTCAGACATTTGAACAGACTGCCCAGGACAGGGGTGGAGTTCCCATCCCTGGAGGAATTTAAAAGATGCGTGGATGTGGCACTTGGGGACATGGATTAGTGGTGGCCTTGGAAGTGCAGGTCACTCAATGATTTTAGAGGGTATTTCCAGCCTAATTGTTTCTGTGATTCCACCACTTGCTGACCTTCATTCTGGGCTTCCCCCTCTGCCATAACCAACCACTCAGGGATGGCAGGGAATGTCTCTTGGCTGTTTTCTTGGGATTTGTTTTGGAGAAGCTGGGTCTGTGTGCTGAGCCCACGAATGACTGCTGATGGAAGTGTTCCTGGCAGCGAGTTTGTCCATCCAGCCTC
Source organism: Passer montanus (assembly GCF_014805655.1). NCBI lineage: Eukaryota > Metazoa > Chordata > Aves > Passeriformes > Passeridae > Passer > Passer montanus. The sequence continues at coordinate 5,649,286 of NW_024369596.1, forward strand.
ATCCACTGGGGCAGGGAAAGTGCAATGATTCTGCCAAGCCAAGCAAGGGCTGACCAGCTGCTCACTCCCTCCTCCATTCCTCATCCCTTTGATAAGGCTTTCCCAGATTTCTGCTGCTTTTCCTGCTCTTTAAGCAATGCTGAGCCATGAGGGAGCTGGTTCAAGTGTCTGAGCAAACTTCCAAGCCATTTCCAGCAAGACATGGGGCACATGCTCTTGGAGAACTTGACTCCCATGGGAGCTGAGGCATCTCATGAATAAATCTGGTGAGATGCCAGCAGGTCCCCAAATGGTGCAGACAAGGTTCAGAGGGTAAAGAGCAGCAAAGCTCTGTAGAGTTTGAACTTCTCCCCAGGTTTATTCAAACAAACTGTGGGAATGTGTCTCCGTGGGAGGAATGCCTGCAAGATGCACAGTGTAAGACAGGCAGGGCAAAGCACAGATGATGCACATTGTGATTTTCTCTTTCTCTCTCACAGCTCCTTGATATCATGTGAAATTTTTCTGTATCTACCTGAACCCATAAAATTCTGCCACTTTTTTCCCCAAGGCCAGGACCCAAGGTACCCCAAACCTGTACCTGGGCACGTACAATCCTTGGAGACACCAGACCTACCAAAGGCACTTGGGCTTTTCATCCTTGTTTTCCTAAAGCTGGGTGGGAAATGCTTATCCTGTGGAGAAGCTGGAGGAGCTGGACCAGGGAGCTTTTCCCTGTTGTTGTCCCTTTGTTTTCCCTGGGCAAAGCCAGGGGGAAGCCAGGACATTGCCTCCCACCAGGTGTGTTCCAGCCCCAATGCCTTCAAAGAAAACCTCGTTAAGAAGCAGTTGAGTCTGGATTAATATTTGATGAGCGACACTGAGTTGCTGTTCAGAGATAAAACATTATTTACTGAGCAAGGGCTTTCCTGCCGGCCCTGAGCCAGCAAACAAACAGTGCTCAGGGGGAAGCACGTGGAGGTGAGGACAGGGGATGCTGTGGGATGGCTCTGAGCTTGGCTCAGCAGGTCCAGGGGGATGGTGGGGCTCAAGCCCTGAGCTGCAGCTGCCACTCACAAAGCTGTGATTTGGGCAGGCAGCAGCCTGGGCTACAGCCCAGCACAGGGGGTGGAACTTGGTTGGACTGCATTTGCTGTGATCCCTGTCTGGATGTGGGATGGGAAGAAGTGGGGCAGCACCATCCCTTGGGTAGCTGATAAATAAATGCCCCCCGGCTCCTCCTGACCTCTGCTCCTGCTGCAGCACCTGCTGGACCTTCTGCAACATCCCTCAGCTATTGCTCACAGCTGCTGTGCTCAACACCTTGCAGCAGCTGGGAGGGCTGTCTCCTTCTTCCCAGCTATGTCTGTGTGTCTGTCTGTCAGTCCCACACCTTCCTTTGGAAGTACGCCTTCCCCAGAACTGCAGCTGGTGCTGGAGGGTGCCTGCACAGGTCTCCCTCTGCCACCAAAGATAACATTATTTGCAAAGGTCTCCGCCAGCCCTGGGGGCGAGAGCTCTGTGTGGATGCACAGAATGAGATTTGTATCACTGCCCTGCCTGCACCAGCTCCCCATCGCTCCACAAAAATAATCATCAGCCGAGGAGCCCGAAATGCTCAGGGACTCTGCCTCCTGCAATATTAAACCTTCCCATTTTCTTCTGCCACTTTAAAGATTCTCTTTCTTACTGCGAGTGATAAATAATAACAGCACAAAAACACCCCACAGACACACAACAGACATCAAAAGCCACGAGAAGATTGGCAAATAGAGAGATCTGAAGGGAGCAAAGAGGAGGCCTGGTTGGGAGTCGTTTCACGTCGCCCTGACTTCTGTTGCTTTCCATTAATTTTACCCGCCATCGCAGGTAGCAGAACAACGGCGACAGCTAATTACTCTCCCTTTCCCTTTCCTGCCCGTTTGCTTGCAGCAAAAGAAAGCCAGTAAATTCCCAAACTCCCCCCTCCCCATCCCAGACCTGTCCAGGAAGGTGCAGAGGCGCGTGGGAGGGGGTGCTGGGGTGGGATGTGGCCGGAGCTGTTTGCTGCTCCAGCCTGGCACCGGGATGCTCTGCCAGCAAACTGGCAGAGGCTGGCAGCGGCTCAAGGGAGGGGAGAGGAAAGGTTAGTGTGGTCCCCTACCACCCCTGGGACAACAGGGAGCCTCTTTAGGCTTCCATCCTTATGTCTATAGTGCTAAAGCAGGTGGGGACACATCCATGGGAGTGCTGCTGAGGAGCCCAGGTCCCACTGAGCCTTCTCCAAGTGGAGGATGCTGCACTGGCAACACACAAGGAGGTTTTGGTGGGCTGAGCTCCAAAGGGAAGCTGGCAGAGGTGGGATAAACCCAGGCCAGATGGGGTATAAGACCCTACAGAAGCTGTAGGATGTGTCTGTGCAAAGCCTTCTGTATCTGGAAGGAGGGGAAACGTCCAAATGAGCAAACCCCTGCTGCCAGAGGGTTAATTCACCCCTGTGCCAGAACCCCCTGCTCAGGATCACTGTGACACCTCACCAGCCTCTTCCCTCCCCTTGCTTTTGGTGACACTGGCCTGTCCTGTGTCCAAAAGCGAGTGACAGCCCAAGTGACATCATGGGCAAACAAACCTCCCTGGGGAAATGCTGCTCCTCGCCAGGAAACCTCTGCTGCCAGCGAGGGACCGGGGCTGGGATTTCAGCTCCAGCCTCCTCAGCTAAGGAAAGGAGCAGAGGAGCTGTGCCTGCAGCACAGGACAGCCTGCCCCAGCCCTGCCTGCCTCCCAACATCATGAGATGCCAGCAGATTTTAGAGAGAGAAATTCTTGCTTAGAAAATGCCACAGAGGCCAAAGACTTTGTGAAAACCTGTCAGTTTTGAGAAAATGCCATTAACCCTCTGCTTTCAGAAGAGAAGACAAGGTGCAGGCTGTAACTTTCCACTCTGGCTCTGGGAGTGGATTGCTCCAAGGTCTCTTTTCCAACCAGGTTTTTCTTGCATTAAAATTGACCTCTGTGTGATTACACAAGCAAGCATGAAGAAAACTTCCTAAGGAAAAAGCAGCTCAATTTAATCAAAACTATGTTCTCTATAGGGGTAGAGGGGCCTTTTCATCTCTTGGGAAATTGTGTTGAATTTTGTTTCTTTTCCTTTGCCTTCCCAACTAAGAGAATAGGAGGTCTGGGCTTAAAATCTTGGGTCAGCAGGACCATGGAGGTGGTTTAGTGGCTTCATCCTAACAGAGAGCCCAGTTCATGGATGCTTCCCAAAGTAACACCTGTGGGTGAGATATTTGACCTCATGTGCTTTTCCCAGGAAGAAAACCCAGGATGCAAACCCAGTGTAAAACCTGTGGCTCCTCAAAAATTCCAGCAAGGTGAAGCTTGCTGGTGTGTTGGTAGCAGGGATGGCCCTGTGAAGCTGGCTGTGGATTTCTGGCCACAAAAGGGGATTTAGGTTGTTTAAACATTCTTCCTTCGTATTCAGAGTTATTTACTGACAAACATATTGGGGGAGATTAAAACTAAATACTGTCTGAAGATCTGGGATCTCTATCCAAGCATGAGGGAAGCCATGCTTGGACATACATAGGAGTTACATCAGAGTGCTCCTCCCCAAGGACAAAAAAAAAAAAAAAAAAAAAAAAAAAAAAAAAAAAAAGAAAAAAAAAAGTTCCTATTAAGTTAATTTTCACCAGTGGTGGGGTCCTGAGTGAGCCTGGAGATGGCACCAAGCTCATGTTCTGCCTTCTCAAACCTCCAGATGTCTCAGTCCTGGGGCTTTACACATCCCATCCTTCTCTCCTGGCCAGCGTCAAGGTGCTGGGGGCTCCTTGCTTGGATGACCCACTCCAGAGGGCTCCAAGCTTAAGCGCTGGAACATCTGCCACTTTTACATAGTGAAGAGCTTTGGGATCTTATGGAAGGGAAACAAATCCCCCCTCCATCAATCAGAGCCTTTAAGCAGAAGGAAGCCCCAGCGAGCACTGCTGAGCCCTGTTTGCTTGTCACAGTGGTAGGGAAAAAGCCTCGTGTGAAGTTTACATGCTAAGGCAACTCAAGAAATGAAAAATCCAAAGTGATTGAATTTGTCATGCCTCTTTTTTTCCCTGCCCAGAATCCTTTGTATGGGAAAGCATAGCCTGAAAAACCATGCAATTAGTTTTAAGAGTAAAATCCATCATGAAACGAATCCCAAAGCCATTTGAAGCAAAGTAGACTCATGGAGGCTCGGGGGACAGGAAGGGTGACAAGACCTGTGGCCTCAGGATGGGTGAGAAGAAAGGAAGAGGGCAGAGGGTGGCATTTGCAGCCAGAGGGGACAGCAAAAACCTGTGCTACCAAGATAGCAGCAAAGATGGGAGAGGAGTGCTGGATCCACCTCTGCTTGGTGGAGAAAAGCACTCAGCTTGGCTTGGGCATGGATCCCAAGGGTGGAAACAGCCAAGAGAAATCACAAAATGCCAAAATGGTTTGGGCTGGAAGGGACTTTAAAGCTCTTCTTGTTCCACCCCATGCCATGGGCAGGGACACCTTCCACTGTCCCAGGTTGCTCCAAGCCTCATCCAGCCTGGCCTGGGACACCCCGAGGGATCCAGGGGCAGCCACAGCTGCTCTGGGCACCCTGTGCCAGGGCCTGCCCACCTTCACAGGGAACAATTCCTCCCCAGTATCCCATCTAGCCCTGTCCCCTGGCAGTGGGAAGCTATTCTGCCTTGTCCAAAGTCCAAAGAAGTGGAAACCCTAGACTGGAGCCTTCCAGGCTGCTTCAGTGCCCAAGGGATCAGCCCAGCTGGGTTCAGGGATGATGTGGAAGGTTCCTTTGTTGAGAATCAGGCTGATGGAGCAGAGGTTTTGCCAGGGTCTTGCCACTGTCTGGTTCCTTGACCAGAGATGGTTGTTCTGCCTTGGACTGTACCAGAATCAGTCCTGGGGTAAGAACCATGTGGGTCCTTCACCCAGCCTGCCAGGCACTTTGTTTTCCTACCAGCTGTAAATATGAAACCAGGGCTATTTGTATCTTTGACATTAATTGACTTCTTGAATTAATAACTCTTCTGTGTAACCAGGAACACAATTACTGCTTTGTTGTGCTGATATCCAGCTGGAAGGGATAGTTCCTACCCGGAAACTTGATTGTACTAATTAAGCTGTACGAGCCTAACAGGAGGCAGGTCATGGTAAGCTGTCCCCGGAGGTGCCTGCTGTTATTACCCATGGATGGTTGTGCACAGCCAGAATGGATGGTGAGCCTGGGTGTGCATGCTCAGGCCTTCCAGGCAGGAAGGTGAGTGGCTGATGGATGAGGCAGGACAGGGATGTACCTGGTTACACAAAGCTCTTCTCTCCCAAAGTGTGCTGACAGCCTGCCCCGCTTCCCAGACCCATATTTTGTCTGCTTAGACAAAAAAACCCAAAAAAAAACCCCAAAAAAAAAAAAAAAAAAAACCCCAAAAAACCCCACCCCCCCCCCAAAAAAAAAAACACCCACCCCCCCCCCAAAAAAAAAACACCCCAAAAAACTGTGATAGGAGGGGTGTTTTCTGATGCAGGAGGCCTCACACTTAAAGCCAAGGGCCCATGGCAGCGACTCTGCTCAGTGCAGAGCATCTGCTCTCCTGCCCATCAGTCCCTGGATGTGCACTCACAGAATCACAGAATCTCCTGAGCTGGGATGCACCCACAAGGGTCATTGAGTCCAGCCCTGCCCCTGCACAGACCCCTCAACAATCCCACCCTGGGCATCCCTGGCAGTGCTGTCCAAAGGCTCCTGGAGCTCTGGCAGCCTCGGGGCCGTGCCCATTCCCTGGGGAGCCTGGGCAGTGCCAGCACCCTCTGGGGAAGAACCTTTTCCTAAAATCCTAAACCTCCCCTGGCACAGCTCCAGCTGCTCCTTCAGATCCTTTTCCTGGTCACCAGAGAGAGGAGAGGACCCAGGGAGGCTCGTGGCTGGCAGGGACCCCATGCACTGCCTGCACCCCAGACCTCCCTCAGCAAATAGTGACACATTTCCTGCTGCTCCAAATCTCCTCAAGCAGCTGTGCCCTGCTCCGAGCTCCCCTCGTGCAGGGGCACTGCAGACTGCAGATGTGACCCCAGCCACTCAGGGAGAATGTCCCACTCAAGGAGATCCCAGCCCCTGTGTCCCCTCACATCTCTGGCGCCTGCACCTCTGCTCTGGCCCCTCCCGAGCTCAGCTGGGAGGGAGGGCACAGAGAGGCTTATGGTGGTTTCTTAAAGGTAACACGGACATGGCGACAGAGCCTCTTTGTTCAAACCATAAAAGAGCGTGCAAAAAAAGGAGAGGAATTCTCCCATAATAGACTTTTCACTCAGCATGCATTGCTCGTGATGCCCCCAAACAGATGGCTCTGCCAGCTCAGTGCCAGCCTTCTTAATCCCCTCCAGGTGCCCATGAATCCCTGACTGAGAAGCTGTAGAATGTGGCAGACAATGGTGAGTGGCAGAAGAGGAGCTTCTCAACGTGCAACAGCACGATCAAGGCCACAGTGGCACCAGGGAGCCACCAGAGTGGGGACAAGGACCCTGCCACAGCAGGGAGGGGGACTGGCTCCAGCCATGGCTTATGGGGGCAGCAGAGACCCTGGGGACGAGCCACAGTGAGCACTAAGCAGGGAGAAACACGGGAGGAGGGGGAACGGCCACCAGAAACCACAGCCAGAGGTGCTGAGCTCTTCTGGGTCACCAGGAGTGCCACCTCACCTGTACTGGGTGACAGCAGGGTTGGCCTTGGCAGAGCAGTGGAACTTCACAGTGTTGTCCTCCAGCACGGGCTGCGGCTCCACGGACAGGTTCACCAGGGGTGGGTCTGCAAAGAGAGACAGGCCATGAGCAACCCAGGACAGCTGAGGCATCCCCTGCCCACTGTCTGCCAGCTTCTCAGGCTACAAAGCAAAACCTGGCTGTAAGGAAGCTTGGAAAAAGCACTGAGACTCCTTGGTGCTGTGAGATCACAGAATCCCAGAATGGCTTGGGTTGGAAGGACCTTAAAGATCACCCAGTTCCACCCCTACCATGGGCAGGGACACTTTCCACTAGACCAAGTTACTTCAAGTCCTACCCAGCCTGGCCTTGAACACTTCCACCTTCTCTGGACAACCTGTGCCAGGGCCTCATCACCCTCACAGGGAGAATTTCTCCCTGAGATCTCATCTAACCCTGTCCTCTGGCAGTGGGAAGCCATTTTTCCGTTTAAAGCCATACAAGGTTTGTCAGACAGGCTGATGCCATGAACGCTGCTCTTCTCTTGAGGGGCTTCAGCGAATAAGACAGGAAGAGGAGCCACAGACACCATTTGATGTAACATTTCACTTGGAAAATGTGACTGCTGGCTCTGATTCTCATTTAAGGACATAAACTCGCCTGCTTTGAGACACTCCAGTTTAATATCTTGCTGTATAACAATGATGTTTTGTCTATTCTCTAACTTTAAAGTGGCATTTCTGCTCTTTCATCAGCCTAATCATCTCTGCCAGGGCCTTACTGGTGTCACAGGCTGCTCCAGTCTTCCAACTGCTCCTCAGTTTCTCTCCTCCTTTCCACATGAGAAGCATCTAAATGCTTTAGCAACAAATAAAACTTAGGAATGAACCGATAAAAGCAAGCAGGAAATGGGTGAAATGTTCAGATGCAGAATATCCAGAGTTGTTTTAATTTTTCATGATGACTTCAGATTTAGGTTTTAAGCATGGGGCCTTATTTGAGGGCAAAAAGCAGAAAGAAATGGCTTTGTGGAGGGTTTTTTTTGGTGCTTGAAGAACAAGTTGTCCCATGGCAGAGGGGCCTGGGGCTCATCGACCCAGCTGAGGAGCTCTCCTGCCCTTGAGGTGGGAGTCTGCTGCACATATGCAAAAACACATCCTAAAACAGGACATGTAACGTGTTCAGCTTTCCCTGCTGCCTCTCTCCTCTTCCAAGTGCTCCAGCAATGTCCTGCCCAGCTGGAAAACAGGGAAAGGCAGCAGGTGACAGGGCAGGGGGGCAGAGAAGCTGGGTGGTACCCCCTGGGCCAGGTCACCTCCCTTGGCCCCAGGTGTGCTGGGGCATCCCGGAGCCCTGGGCTGGGTGTGGGGTCAGCACTGGGCACCCCCAGTGCTCGAGTTCCTGTGGAGCCACGGCTCCAGCCAAGCCCAAGGAGCATCCTTGGTTTTCCAGGGATGGAAATGTCCCTGCTGGCCTCTCCCTCCAGCACAGCCAGGTCAGGTCCTGCTGGAGTGACCTGCTCAGTGCTGTGCTGGAGGCTGTGGGCTCCAGCTGGGCAAACTGGTGTGGGAACAGCCTCCACAGCAAGGCCGGGCTATTCCAGCCCTGCCAGGTGCCAGGTCAGCTCGGGGACAGCAGCGGAGGGTCGGAGGTGGCCTCGGCAGTGGCCTTGGCTGGGCGGGAGGGGAGAAGGAAAGGCGGAGTCCCGGCAGAGCTCCAGAGCCTCCTTCTTCTCCACCCGTGGTATTTACCCAGCCGGAGTCTGGCTTTGTTGTGAGCAAAGCCACCTGCCTTCCTGATGGGAAATTATGACGGGGAAATTATAGGTATTTTCAATTTACCCTAATTTCATTTTAAAATGTGCAATTCAAATGACAATAAAGATGGGCGCAGTTGGGAATATAAATGAGCTTCCCTGACACAGCAGCCCAGAGATGTATAGCGGGCTCCTAATTCATTCCCAGGCATCCTGACACTTCCCTATTGTTAGACAACAACAGCTAATCACCTTCCTTTGTTAAGTATGAATCACACTTCTCTTTAGTAGCTTCCCCATTGTTTGATGGGTTAGGAGCTGTGCCTACGATTTACAGAGAGGAACCTCTTTGTATTAAAATGAGCCCGGCCCCCTCCTGCACTCAAAATAATAAAAAAATAAAATTAAAAAGACCAAAAAAAAAAAAAAGCAAAGGAAATGAATTAAAATCTTTGATCTCGCCTTTCAGAAATGGGATTGGGCTTTCGAGTGTTGTGGGTGCTGCGGATAGCGTGGGTTGTGTGTGCCACTGTGTTTCGGGGTACTTTAAAGGGAAAAAAGACACAAATTGTAACTCATCAGGATGTAATTCCACTCAGTTACAATTATAATTCCTGCCTGGCTTCTTGTAATGAATTTGAATGATGGAACGAGATAGAGCCAGCCCACAGGCGGCGGGAGCAGAGGGTGTGAGTGCTCATGCGGGTGCCGTGTTGTGCCAGGACTGGCACTGGGATGGGCACCGGGGCCAGCATCACTCCTCAGCAGCCCTGCAGCCCAGGAGGCACCTTGGCAAACCCCTCCGCTCCCACTGTTCCCATTCAGCACCTCAGGAATGGCTGCAGGCTGAGCTCTGTGGGCTGCAGGCGCTGTGTTGGCACTTGCCTGCCAGGTGCAGATCCCTCTCCGTGCTCCTCTCCCTTGTGGACAAGCCCTTCCCAACCTCTTCACTGAGGCTAAGATGCCACTTCAGCCCTGGGCTTTCCACTCCCCAGTGGGAAGCACAAAAGGGAATCAAACGCTGCAAAGCTCCAAGGATAAACACAGCAGGAGACCCTCCAGCACAGCGATGTGCCCCTCATCACCCTCCACTTTCCTTCTCCTCCTCCCACCTCCTGCAAAAACATACAGATGCAGCCAAATCCCTTCTTGCTGTGACAAAAAAAGGTGTAAAAATGAGCAACTGCACATGTGTGTGCAGAGGCTTGGAGCAATGGCTTTGGATAAGCACTAACCCTGCTCCTCCCCATCCCGGCACGCTGGGTGTGCATTTCCATGGAGCCACTGGGCTCCTGCAGTATAAATAGTTTATGGCATATCAAACTATTAAACATGATTTTAATCCCACTTGTGATGTTCGACGCATAACTCACAGGAGGCTGACTTTGATGTGGCTGGTGGAACGGAAATCACATTGAACAGATGTTCCAGCTGGAGCCGCTTAGTGTTTCCATTACAGAGCCTGCACTGGGGTTTTTTCCAGCTCTTTCCACCAACCCCCCCTTTTTTATATATTTGGGAGGGGAGGGTTTTATGACTCAGCTCTTTTATTGCTGCTATCATGGTCAGGCATGAGATTGATGGGACCCCAACTTCAATTTTCCATCAGCTGAAAGAGGATAATCTCTCCCACCATGTACACACCCTTCCTAGGGATAACCTCCATCCTGATGTTTCTCTGCGAGCATTGCTGATGTTCTGTTGAGTTGCAGAAGAAAATGAAATAAAACATTAGGAGTGATTTACCAGGCTGCTGCTTTCTGGGAAGGATTATTTTTGGTTCCCTGGGATTTTTTTTTTGCAAGGCCACCTCTCAAACCATGCAGCTGGGTGATGTTTGCTATGATGTGAATTCAACCTGCACTGCTGGAGGTGGAGAGTGCAGGGTCCAGGGGGATGCTGCAGCTCATGCCAGGCTGGGAAGAGCTCCCCAGCCAACAGCTGCTGCCTGCTTTTCCTTATTCTTCCAGAAACCACTTCTTTCTTTCCCTGAGTGCTGCTTCTCTGCTAGATATTGGAAGAAGACCCATGATTAGGACTTCTCATAATTCCCTAGGGAAAAATGAGTGGTCCAGATATTTTTTGCTTAGGAAAATCACCTTTAGCTCTTTGCAAAGTGAATGCAGCTGGTTGTCTACAAGGCCGGGAGTGAGACCTCATCAGCTAAAGCTGGGTTGATAGTTGCACTTGATGATTTTAGAGGTCTTTTCCAACATTAATGATTCTTTTACTGGATGCAGTTAGAGCAGGATTTTGCATCCAGGTCAAAATCCATCCCACCTCAGCTTGGTTAATCCATCTTAGTATTTTTCTATCCCATCACCCATCCAGCTTTGGAAAATTGATATCCTCATTAGCTACCATTAAGAACAACATACTTTTAATAGCTGGGTAGAATATTACTGTTATTATATTCACAGCATGGAGAATTTTAATAGCTCAGAGTGGAAATTGGTGTTCTTTATCGGGTTTTTCTCTTTCCCAAGCAGATTCCATGTGGCTTGGGGATTCAGCTCACGTCTCCAGCCCACACTGTACTGCCCTGGTGTAATGATGTCTCTGCTCCACGTTGTTTGTGTGAGTGTGTCTCCAGCTATTGTAGCTGTTTGCTAGCTGTGAAATAACCCAAGCTATTATCTCATTTTATCTGCCCAGTTCTGTCAGGACATGCAGCCAGCAACCCAAGAGCTTGGTAATCTTCCGGCAGCAAAAGCTGGAAGTCTTAAATGGTGAATTTTCTGCTGTGCTTGAGTTTGTTCAGTTGAATTTGCCAGTTTTAATTGGTCTCTGGAAAGCAGCTGGCATGCTAATATTGAACATCCTGCTTTTGCAAGTCGTGGGTAAATACAGCTGCAGGAACTGGGTGTGTGAATGGAGCGTGGCTGGAAGGGGTTAGGAGGAACCCAAGAGCAATGGCTGCTGCAGAGGAGGAGGGAAGAGGCCTGTGAAATGTGAATTTTGGAAGAAGGCAGATTTTGCTCTGTGGATTTACAGTAAAGGGTGAATGGTACAGCCCTGTCCCCTGAGGTGGTGACTGGCTCTGGCTTTGTGTCATGGGAGGGACACTGTCCTGATCAGGTGTCTCACAAAAAACATATCACTGAACTGCCTGTAAGTCTGGAAACACACAATTCTGCACCAGAAATCCTGACGGGACTTATTTCTGCTACTGGCCATGACCAGAGATGTTGCTTGCTCAGCCAAACCCTCTGGGATCCCTCCCTGCTCCAAAGACCCCTGAGGGCCCGGATCAGGGCACAGTTGGGCCACCCAGAGCGTGGCAGCTGGTGCTGCTTTGCTCAGATCCATGGACATACAGGAAGCAGGATATCTCTGTAGTGTGTGTGATGCTCAGGGAGCTCAGGGGTCATGAAATCTCCTGGCTGTGACTTCACACTTGATACATCAGTAAATCCCAGTAAGGAGAACCCCCCATGCTGCTCCTGCCTGGAGTCAGAGCGCTGCAGACAGCCCTGGCTGGAGAGGGCAGAGAGGACTGGGTGTCCCAGCAGCCAGAGGTGGCTCGGGCAGCTGTGCACTCACGCTGGATGTCAATGGTGACAGAGGTCTCCTTCCCGCTGGGAATGGCTTTGTTGGTGGCACGGCACACGATGCTCTCCCCGTTCTCGATGTCGGACGGCGCGATGAACAGGGTGCTCATGATGCTCTCCCTCTTGCCGTCACGGAGGAGTGTCTGCCAGGGGAAACAGGGATGAGGAAACTGCTGGAAATGAATCCGTAGAAAACTCTCAAAGCCTGACAGAAGGCTCACATAGTGTGCATCTGTATGTAAACCTTGAGATAAGACATGCTGACTTAGAAATGCCATGGAACAGGGCAGACATTGTTGAGAGAGAAATGGAACTAGAAACAAGTTTTAAAAGTGGCCTTACAAATAAGACTGGATACTTTGGAGAGATAGAGCTATGAAAGATGCATTGTAGTAGGACCCACAAGGGGTAATTTTAGATCTTTGGCTTTAGGGCTTTTACAGCATGGTGTGGCACATCTGATAGGTCAAGAAACGCTTATAGTGTATTGTTTTAGGAGATAGTTGGCTTCTGATTGTGCTGGCATGAATTATATCTATATTATTTCACCCTTCACATGAGCCTGAAAATGGAATAAGAAGTTTTTAAAATGCCCCTCAGTTGCCCCATCTCTGGGTCAGAAATGGGCCTAATCTGACAGAAAGGACTTTCTTGCTGGAGAGGGGCCCTTTCCCCATCCCCAGGCTCAATAAGAGCTTCTCAGCCAAACAGATTCCTGCAATAACAATTCCTCTGGCTGGAATCTGCCAAAAGCCTCAGGGGGAATAACAAAGACAAATTTCACTGCACTTCCCTGGGAATTGGGCTCTTAACTCCCATCTGCTTCCCTGCAGCCCTGCTGTGCCTAAGCCAGGGAGGAAAGCTCCAGTGAGACACCTCACCCACCATCCCAGCAAAGAGGGAGCCAGAGGCAAATGGCTTTGTGACCTTGCTGGCATCTTCTGCCAGGTGAGTGCACAAAGCTGCCTGGGCTCTTTCCACAGCAGTGAGGTGATGCCAGCTGCCAGCAGCACAGACAGACCCTGGCCAAGGATCCTTGGCTGCTGTGCTGTGGTCTGGTCCAGCTTATGGTAAAGCATCACCTCTCAGGTGTTCACTGATGGGGGCCAGAGATCCAAACCCTGGTGGTGTCTTAGTGGTGAATTTGGCTGTGTATTCTATTCACCATCTGTCAGAGCTGGGCAGTTATCTTCTGTTACTGGGGCAGTTTCTTTATCTCTCCCACAGCCAATCCTCCCTCCAGGAGATCTCTGCTGTCCATGGCCACTGAGTGTCCCTGCAGGGCTGATCAAATTCCAGCATCCCATGGGGAGATGCTCTGCCCAGGGCAGGAGCCAAGCATTCCTACCTGGATCCAATCTGAGCCTGGAACAGCACAGCAGCCTTTGCCCACTGCATTCCCAGAGGAGCAGCTTTCTCCTGCCCTGCATTCCCAGAGGAAGAGCAGGCCCATCTGCAGCAGCCCTGGAGCTGCAGAGGAAAACTCCCCCCTTGTGCAGGATCCCTGCTCCAGCAGAAGCACAGCTGGCACTGCAGGAGGGCTGAGCCCCCATGGGATGGGACTGTGCCACCACCCTGACCCACAGGGGACAGGGCCTGTTCTGACTCTGGCAGTGTTGGTTTGTATTACTGCATTGTTTATTTTATTTTTATTTTCTTCCCTAAATAAAGAACTGTTATTCCCATTCCCATATCTTTGGCTGAGATCCCCTTAATTTCAAAATTATAACAATTTGGAGGGAGGGGTTACACTTGCCATTTCAGGGGAGGCTCCTGCCTTCCTTAGCACACACCTGTCTGTTCAAACCAAGACAGGTGGTTACCAGCTCTGCCCGCTCAGCCTTGGCACTGTGCTTCTTCCCTGCATTTATCTGACTTCAGTGTGGTGCCCTGCTGTGCCTCTTTTGGGAGCACAGGAGCCTGGGAGTGCTTCCTTACCATCCCCTAATCCTCCTGCATGTTCTTACAGGAGGTCAGGTCACCCTGTAACCCTGACTTTGATAAGCTGAGCCCTCGGAGTTCTCAAGATGTTGTGTGGTTTTCAGTCTTTTAATCATTCTCCAACCTCTGACCTCTCTCTGGTTTATCCACAGTGGATTTTGGACCCTGTCAGGCAGTGTTTCCTTCTAAGTCTGTATGTTCAAGTTTGCTCCTCACAGCGTAAGACAGAACTTTACTGGGAGGTACACAGATGTCAGCAAGATGTGTGCATGTGGCACCTGGGGATGTGGTTTAGTGGTAGTCTTGGCAGTTCTGGGGGAGTGGTTGGACTTGATTTTGGAGGGCTTTTCCAACCTAAATGATTCTTTGATTCCAAGACTCATGCTTTCCCTGGGTCATTGTGGCACAGCCTTCATGCACACAGGTTTGTGCCTCTCAAGCACATGAGACAAGGGATTATGCTGAGAAATTGTCACTACTATTAGCCCAGAATCCCAGAGTCATGAGGGTTGGAAAATCCCTCTGAGATCGAGTCCATCCATTTACCCAGCACTGACAGCACTGACCCACTAAACCACGTCCCTCTCCACCACATTCACAGGTTTTTGGAACACTTCCAGGGATGGGCAATCCACCACCATGCTGAGAGCCCGTTCCAATGGCTGAATACCTTTTCAGTAAAGAAATTTTCTCAATGTCCAGTCTAAACATCCCCTGGCACAATTTGAGTCCGTTTCCTCTCCACCTGTCCCTGCTCCTTGGGAGCTGTGCCCGACTCCTCCCAAGGCTCCCCCTCCTCTCAGGGAGTTGTGGAGAGCAAGAAGGTTCCCCTGAGCCTCTTCTTCTCCAGGCTGAGCCCCCACAGCTCCCTCAGACACTCCTGGTCCTCCAGCCCCTTCCCCAGCTCCGTTCCCATCTCTGGACAGAAGTGCAGGATGCTGCCCTGTCCTTGCTTTACTGTCACCCTGTGTGCTCTTCCTTTGGGGAACAAGACCCCAATTTTGGTGCTGGTGTTGAGGTGAACCCTGAGTCTGTGCAGAATTTCCCCTGTTTGAGGTTAACCTCCAAGTCCTGCAGGACCTTATAACGTTCCCTGTCCCCTTCAGTAGGGATCAGGGGGATTTCAGTCAGCTGTGGCTGTTCTGTGCTGCCTGGCTCGGATTGCAGGGGGCTGCACATGGATCATTTGGTGGACTGGAAATTCAGAGTAACAAAGAAATTATCACTCAGTGTGAATGGTTTCAGGCAGTCAGTAACTCAAACAGGACTTCTTTTTTGGTTGGCTAGAATATCTGGATCAAAGGAAAGCTGGGTTGTGTGTCAGTTCTCTTGAAAAAGCAGAAAAAGGCAAACTGATGAACTATTTTAAATGGAGCTTCAAAAGGGAAATGTTTCTAAGACCCCAAAAATCCAAACTTCCCACTCAAAAAATGTCTAAAATTGTCCACTAGTTTTCTAAAGGCTGATTTTTTATTAATTTATTTAATTTTTTTTTTTGTGTGGAAAGGCCTCATGGAAACCTTCAGGAAGTCAGGAGAAAATGAGGTTCAGCTTCAGAAACAGAGTTTTTCTGACTCCAGGAGGAGGGAAGGATGCTTCCCCTCAGGCAGAACAGGGGTCCCCTCCCTGCCCATCCCTGCCAACTGCTTAAAATGCCATGGAGACTCTGTGCTGTGGGAGATGGATCTGCAGCCTGGAAAACTCTGCTTTGGAAGGGAGTTTTGTTGGAAATATTTTAAAGATGGGCGTTCCTCCTTCTCTGCTCCCCACTGCTTGTGGGTCTGAAAGGGAGAGGGCTCAACATTTGTCTCCTCAGGGCCTGGCAGCCCTGGAAGGGAAAGCTGGGGGCGAGGGGGATAAGCTGTGAACAACTGCATGTCAACAGCCTGGATTTTAATTAATTCCACTCCATTTTAAAGAGGGGGAGAGAGAGAGAGAGAGAGAGAGAGGGGTCAGTTCTCCCTGGCTCTAATTAGTGCTGCCTTTTGCATGGCAGGCAGGGAGTTGGGGCAGGTTCCCCCTGCTCACCCCTGGCTGCAGGGAAGCAGCTCAGCTCCAGCAAGGAGGAGGAGGAATGGAGGGTGTTCTGCCTCCTCTGCTCTCCCCAGCAAATCAGGATATTGCTGGAATGAGGCTGGATGGACGCTGCACAGTGGCAGCTGAGGATGAAATGTTTATTAAAGATCTTTGGGAGCTCGAGGAATGGCTCTGACTGCCCACTTTGAAGTTTTGGCTGCAAACTGACCCATTTTAGGTTTCAGATTTTGCTGTTTAGAAAATTTCATTAAAACTGTCAAGTGTTACTGAATCTTTCACACTCACCAGCCATCAGGAGCCCATAAACAGGAGAACATTTGGGGTCCCATTCCCAGTGTGCTGCTGATTGCTCTTTGATTATTTCCTTCATGACCCAATAAAGATTTTCTGTCTAAATTAAAAAATGCCAAGAACCCTGACAATTTTTCATGGAAAGCTGCGGTTGGAGGAGGGGGCAGATCTTACTGCAACCCCTTTGATCCAGAGCTTCTGCTGCAGAGCCAGAACCAGGGCTGGGTCACTGCTGCTGTACACAACATTAACACCACACCCAGGTGGGATTAACAGGGGAGAAGTGGCCACACCAGGTGATGACAACCTGTGAGAAGGTACAAAAAGCCAAATTCAGAGCAGAGCCCATTCTGGTGACATTTTGTGGCTTCTCATTGCACCCTGCTGACTGCTTTCCTCCCAGGCTCCCGAGTGGGAAGGGATGCAGGGTGAGAGTCTGAGCTCTGCAGAGGTGCTGCCCCAAATGCTTTGGGGCTGTGTGAAGTGTCACGCCTGGTAGCCTTTCACGAGCACAGGCCTTGTCCCAGCCCCATCCTGCCTCACCTTGGAATAGGTGGCTCCATTGATGACTTCTCCCCTCCTCATCCAGATGATGGAGGCTGCTGGCTTGGCGTTGTCTGCGTGGCAGGTCAGGTTCAGGGGGTCTCCTGCTCTCAGGCTGATGATGGGCCCCCCCAAAATGACAGGGTCATCTGGAGGAACTGCAACGAAACAGCACAGAGGAGACAAGGTCATTAGAAGCATGAACCCCACCTTCCTGGAGTCATCTGTGGGGGCTGAGCTGCCAGGGCTGGCCTGCGACCTCTCGGACTCTGCAGGTGGGTTGGGATGGCCATGGCAGGGCTACCCCCTGTCCCCAGGTCAGAGCCACCTGCCTTCTGCTGCTCTTGTGCCCCAGATTTGACCTCCAGCCGCAGCAGCTCCTGAGGGGCCTTGGGCCAGGTGGCTGCAAGCTTTGCAGGAATATGAGGGAGATAAATCCACTGAGGGCTACCAAATCCTCAAAGCTCTGGATGTCCCTGAGCTGCAAACTCTGGGAGGATGGTGAATATTGAAAGCAATATCCCTGCTTGAAATATGCCTGTTTCCTGTGTCTGCTCCTCCCTGGGGATCTCTAACTGGATCTCTAGCTGGACACAGTACAGGGGTTGGAGAGGATGGGTGTGACCCCTGCTCTGGCTGCAAAGGGGGAGGGAGGTGAGGCTGCTTTGGGGTAGAAGAGCAGGAGAAGTTGGATTTGGACCTGTAGGACTCAGGGTGGAATAACCTCTGGGCATCAGGAGTGTGACCTCCTTTGAGCAGGGCTCCCTTGGCAGTCCTCTGTCCCAGAGGGACCACGGAGGAGTGGGGACACTCCCTGCTCTCTGTGATGTCCCTCTCACTGCCACAAGCAGGTTGTGGTCACCTCCTGCCACAGGGCGGCTTCTCAGCACCTCCCTCTGGGAATGCAGATCTAGATGGGGGAACAGAGACATTTAAGACCTCAGTCTTCCTTTGAAGGCACCTGAGAGCCCGTGTGAGGCTGCAGCTCCAGGCTCTGCTGGTATCCCACAGCCCTGGGCATCGCTGCTGGAAATGAAGCCAGAGACAGGGACAGGTGGAAACAGGGAGGCACAGGAGGGACACCTGAGTGTGGGCTGCTCTTTTGGGACCAGCTCTTGAACCTGGCACCCCAGAATGCTAAGAGATGGGAAATCCAGCTGGAGAGGGGGGCTGCTCTTTAATCCTGAAGGGAGGAGCTGTTATCTCTGCTACCCTGAGGGTCTGCTCCATCCAGGATCTGTGCTGGAGATGGAGCTTTGTCCAGCTCCGCATGGAATCATGGCATTATCTAGGTTGAAAAAGGCATTTAAGATCAAGTCCAACCATTTCCCCATCACTGCCAAGCCCACCACTAAACCATGTCCCCAAGTGCCACATCCACATGGCTTTTAAATCCCCTCGGGGGGGATTTAACCCGCTCATGCCCAGGAAGATTGAAATGATGGAGACGGGACCCAGGACAGCTCAAGCCCACGGTTCACCTGTTCCAGAGGTGAACCAGGAACAGTTTGGCCTTACTGACCACTGGTGGGTGTTTCATCAAGAGATAAAAAGTTCCTAAGTAAGACAAAAGCACTTTCATTTCTGCTCTGTGAGAGACCTGAGCTCAGCCCTCCCTCTCCCTGGCTCTTTAACAGCATCCCCAATCCCATGGATGCCTCACATAATTCCAGGGAAACAGCAGGGAACCTTCTTGTGGCTGAAAGCTGCTGGTAACCCCCTCGCTGAGAGCCCTTCCAGCCCAAAGCACTGCCCAAAGGCACTGAGCTCTCCCCAACCATCACCCTTGGGAAGCCAAATGCTGCTCTTGCCACAGACAGCTGTGTTGGGGCACATTTGTCCTGGGGCCCCTGTGGGGCTGGGAGGCCAGCAGGAATGTGAAGGGCATGTGAAATGCATTCTCAAGAAATGGGAAATTGCTCCTTCTCACCCTGCTCAGAAGTGGGTGGCAGAACCCTCCAACTCTCATCATCTCCAGAGGGGATGCAGTTGGGTGAAATCCAACGATTTTCTGCCAAAGTGGAGCTGGTTTTGTTCCAAGTCAGTGCTGCTCCCCCTCAGAACCAAAGCTGGCCTAAGCCCCCTCTGAAATCCCCAAGCCTGGCTTTGCTCCTGAGCTGCCCCTGCGTTGTGGTTGGCTGAGGAGGATCTAAAATCTCCAGCGCCGGGCTGGGGTGGGAACTGGGAAGGGATTATGGTCCCTGACAAGCCAGAGGTGGCTGCCTGCCCCAGGCCGGGATTTGCAGATGTGCTGTGGGCACACCCTGCTGCGCACACGCGGCTGCCAAGTGCTTGGAGTAATGGGATTTTTCAGCTCAGTGGGTGGAACCCAAGGACCGGGGAAAAAGCTTTCTACACGGATCCAAAATGTACTTTTTTTTTTTTTCCTCAGGGTAAAAGAGTGGAACAGGAAAGTGAAAATCTGTGGTTTGGGTTAGTTGGAACGATTGTCACTGAGATGTGAAAATGGGAACAATTCTGCTCTATTCTGATGTTATTTAACTATAAAGCAATTATGAATTTTAATTTTTAAGATTTATTTATTTTATTTCATTGGATGAGTTTATGCTGTTTAAAACCAAATCTGGCATTTTCCAGTAGTTTTTTCTCCCCTCACTGAATCCATTAATTGAATTTGACCTCTGCTTGTAAAAATACTGAAAATTCATCTTGTAGAGTGGGGGAAAAAACAACCCACAAATTTTGCTCTGAAGACCATATTGGAATTTAATGAAGGAACTTTTATGGTGGGATGCTTGACATTCCTGACTTTTTTCCCTGGTATTCCTGCAGCAACATCCCCCCTGCAAAGCAATCCAGTGTGTCCATTAGGGGATATTATGGGACAGGGGAGAACATAATGCAAACAAACATGGAATCACTTGTCTGGCCTGTGCCAGAAATCATCAGTTTTTAGTTTTGCTCCTGTTTGTCCCTATGGGATCAGCAGCCAGCCTTGAGGAGCTGCTTATGGCAATGAGGAGAGGATGGGTTCTGGCTATCTCTTCCCAAGTAAATGGCTTTCATCACCCAGTCCTCCAGGTAGCTGTGAATTATTGATGTCTCCAGGCTCCCTAACAGGGAAGTTGCTTGGGGTGGAGGGTTTGATGAAGAGGAATCAGTGATGTCTCTCTAACTTCTGCAATATGAAGGATGGATGTATTCCTTCCCTACCCCAACTCCAGCCTGGAGAGGAGGCAGAGGAGGAGGAGGAGGAGAAGAATGAAAAGATGAAAAGGGAAGAAGAAGAAAGGAGGGAAAGCAAGAAGCCGTGATCCATTATTCATCCACTGTGCTCCCAGGATTGGTTGTTATTATGAGGCACCACTACAGAATCTGGTCTCCTAATTTTTAATCACGTAGCTATGGAAGCACTAGCCTTCCTGATTAAACCAGGGATATAAATAGGAAGAGTTGTTTGGGGTTGCAGGTGGGGTTACTCCTGACAGCAAAGCAAATGAAGTTAACCCGCTCATGCCCAGGAAGATTGAAATGGTGGAGAAGGGACCCAGGACAGATCAAGCCCACAGGAGCAGAAAGCTGGATGGAAAGGGCCTCAAGGTGCAGCAGGGGAGGTATAGTTGGGATATTAGGAAAAAATCCGTCACTGAAAGGATGGTCAGGTGGGAACAGGCTGCCCAAGGCAGTGGTGGAGTCCCCATCCCTGGATGTGGCACCTGGGGACGTGGTTGGTGGTGAACATGGTGGCAGTGCTGGGGGGACTCGATGGGCTTACAGAGCTTTTCCAGCCTGAATGATTCCATGAGTCTGTGACATGCAGCTTTTTATGTGGTGGGAGTCCCCATAAATTGTCCCCAAATGGACATGAGAGTGAGACCTTCTGGGGTGGAGGTGAATCACCCCAGCAGAAGGTCTCCTGTTCCTCACATTGCCCTCAAAACCTCAGCTGGACACTTGTCTCTCTCTTCACTGCAGAAAAAACTTTCCAAAGAAATGCTGACAAACTTTTCCCTGCCAAACCCCTCATTTTCTGTCAAATACAGGATTTGCTGAATATTTTTAAACCAGTCTTGGACAGGCTTCAATCTATCCTCCATAGCTCTGGGCTGCCTGGATGAGAGGGGACAGCTTGGGGTCTCTGCCCTTTGGGAAAGTGCACTTACAGCACATCTTCACAAAGAAACACAATTAAATGATGGTGCTCTTGGTGCATTCATCAGCTTTTAAAATGACTTGTTAGAGGCTTTCCTGCACACTGGCCCACCCTGCACAGCTTGGTTAATTAGTGACCCCCACAGAATTCTTCTGCTGGGCTGAGGCCCCAGGCTAACGCTGCCTTTAGGAATGACCTGGATGTCTTTAAATGCTCCCAGCAGCTGGACAAGGATGTGGCAAGCAAACAGAGCCTCAGTCATTAGCAATAGTTGCTGAGATAACAGGATCCTCCAGCAGCCAGGTCCTGGAAGTGCAGGAAGCAAAAAGCCCTGCAGCCAGCAGTACATTTTCCCTAATTAAGGCTGTTTTGCTGCGTTGTTGTGCCTGGTTCCTTACTGCTGCTGGGTTTGTGTAACCAACCTCCTCTTCTTGGGGCCAACCTCTTCTTCAGTGTTAAGTGATTCAACCCCAACACCTGCTGGTGGGCAAGGGTCACCCAGCTGCTGGGCTGGAGAGGCAGACACAGCAGCCCCTGAGGGCTGCCCTGAGCCAAATATCTGCCACGAGTGTTCAGCTGGTGTCAGACTCAGCACAAGGGTCCCCTGTGGAACGAGATCCCTTGGATAAGGCCTTGCTGATGCATTGCTCATCTTCATGGCTCCCCTTCCCCAGGGGCTCCGGGCCCAGCTCATGTGGAACTTAAACAAATAACAGTGACCAGAGGAAGCTCCTGGCGATCACAAACTGCCATGAACCACTGGAAGGATCTTCCTGGCCCCAAAGCTGAGAGAACAAGGGTAAATCATTTGGGTGAGTTCAGCCTGGAGAGGAAAAGGCTCTGGGGAGACCTGAGAGCCATTTACAGAGCCTAAAGGGGGCTGGGAGCAGCCTGGGACAGTGGAAGGTGTCTCTGCCATGGCAGGGAGTGGAACAGGATGGGCTTTAGGGTCTCTTCTAAACCTATTCTGTGACTGTGTGATGAATCAAGAGCATCCCCAGCCTCCCCAGTGGGGACAGCTGCCTCCCAGTGAGCACTCAGTGAGAACACAAGGCCCCGTGGGGATGAAAAAGGCAGGCTGAGCACAGGTCCCTTTGCTGCTGTGTTGTGTCCCTGCAGGAAGGGAAGCCCCAGAGATTCAGCTGGCTCAGCCGAGCCCCTCGTGCAGCAAGGGGGGATGTGGGAGCTTTGCTCTGCTCTGCCAAGTGCTTGTGCATTCTGACACGGTCTTGCAGCTTGTCAGGGAAGCATGTTCAGCTCTTGTAGACAAGCCAGGCTTATGAGGCATCACAGAGCAGTTGCTGGGCCTGACCGGATTTGGCGCTGCCCTGACCTGCAAGAGCCGCTTGCCCTTGGGGAGGGCTTGGAATACAAACCCTGCAAACAGAGTTTGCCTTTACAAATCCCATCTCTGCTCCACGCTGGGGCTTTGGGAGTGCAGGTTTGCTGGCTGACAAGGCACTGGTGAAAGATGCAGGATTCAACCTGCAGCCTCTGGAAAATCCTTCCCTGGAAGAGTGTGGTCCTCTGATCTAGTGGAAGGTGTCTCTGCCTGTGGCAGGAGGGCTGGACCAGACAGCCCTCCAACCCCAAAAATTCTGTGTCTCTATTATCCTGTCCTGTCCAAAAGGTGATCAATGTATCAAGACTTTGGGGCTGTGACTTTGGCAGTAAGCTCTTGCTAATGATATTCAGCAGAATGAAGAGTTAATTGGCTGTGGTATCATTTCTGTGCATCATTTGGGATCAGAGCATCCTCTTCTCTGCTTGAGAGCTGCAGGGAGCTGCCTTCTCTTCCCAGACAGTATCTGCTCTCCCCACCAGCCTTGGGGGCATTTTGGAGCTCTAGTGGTGTTGCTCTGCATGATGCTTTTGAGATTCTGGGGTGTTTTGGCCACACTCATGGATGCAGAACTCCCTGGAGCTGATCAAAGGAAAAGAGCAGCTCCCCTGCCAGGCGAAATCGGCAGAGGTTGGGCTGTTTAATTGGCAAAATGAAGGCTGGGAGGATTCACTGGCATGAGTTACAGTGAAAGAACCAGAAGTAGGTTGGGAGAAGACAAAGGAAAAAGCAGGAAAATTTGGGTGCTGGGGGAGAAAGAAGGTTCTCTGTTTCATCAAGTGTCTAGGAAAGCTTTCCACGGGGAGGAAAAGGGGCTAGAACACAAAAGTGCTTTTAGGATGAAGCTTGCTACATGGGATAAGAGAATCCCCTTACAGGGATTGTGTTTCTGGCAGAGCTTTCCAGCAGACTGCTCAGGGTCTCGCTGTATTATCAGCCCTGAAGGCTGCAAATTGTGAGGGCCTAAACCACTGCAGAGCAGCTTACAGCTGCAGGAGTGTTTAGCTTTCCATTTATCAGGCCTGTACACATTTAGGATTCAGATTTCCAGCAGTTCTTCAGAGCTAGGAAGCATATAAACAGACTCTTAGGTTTTGTCCAACACTTGAAAGGCAGGGATTTTGCTGTCTGAGCATTGCCATGGGCTGGGCTTCTCAGGGCAGCACCAAGTGGGGACTTGGGGCAGGACTGTGGGGCTCAGTGACCTAAGATCTGCAGGAAACTTAGCCCTGGATGCCAATTGCATCCTCTCCTCCACTGTCCTGATCTGTTCTACCTCTCCCCTTCCTGATGCAATTAGGATTTCAGTTCTTTTGCTTTGGCAGGTAAGGAAAAACAAACCACACAGAGCGAGTGGTCAGAGTTTAAATGGGGTCAGCACAGGGCTCAGAGTCCTTCCTGACTCCAGAGTGGAATATTCTCCCTTCAAGTATGACTGAGCAGATCTTCCTTGGCATGCTACATCTTAAACCTGGAGACCAATCCTGTCTGCAGCTGCTCAGCAGGAGGAGGCTCCACTCTCATCCTTATCTTTCCATGCTGGGCTCACCCCCAGCAGTGTGGGCAGCAGGATGGGTGAGGGGATTCTGCCCTTCTGCTCTGTCCCTGTGAGCCCCATCCACAGAGCTGAGTCCAGCTCTGGAGTCCCCAGCACAGGGAGGACCTGGAGCTGCTGGAGTGAGACCCTGGAGATGCTCCAGGGCTGGAGCCCCTCTGCTCTGGGGCCAGGCTGGCAGAGCTGGGGGTGCTCACCTGGAGAGGAGAAGGCTCCAGGGAGAGCTCAGAGCCCCTGCCAGGGCCTGAAGGGGCTCCAGGAGAGCTGGAGAGGGACTGGGGACAAGGGATGGAGGGACAGGACACAGGGAATGGCTTCTACTGCCACAGGGCAGCCATGGATGGGATATTGGGAATTAGGAATTGTTCCCTGGGAGAGTGGTGAGGCCCTGGCACAGGGTGCCCAGAGCAGCTGTGGCTGCCCCTGGATCCCTGGCAGTGCCCAAGGCCAGGCTGGAGAGGGCTTGGAGCAACCTGGGACAGGGGAAGGTGTCCCTGCCATGGCAGGGAGTGGAACTAGATGAGCTTTAAGTTCCCTTCCAAGCTAAACCATTCCATGCCTCTGTGATTGTTGAAACAATCCCTGGAGCTGTCTGCACCTTCCCTACACATGACAGGCTGCAAACAGCCCAGCCTGTGCTGTCCACGGCCAATTTACAGAGGCCACACTGGCTCTGGGATGAGCTCTGGCATTGTTTCCAAGCATCCAGCCCCCTCTGTGTGCCGCCAGCCCCTGGCCCTGCTCAGATTGGCATGGCATGGAAGGCTGGTGCTCTGTGGGTGCCTTCCTGCATCCATCCCAAGCCAAGCCCTGGCAGGGTTGCCCACCCTGGGCTGGGTGGCAGTGGGATGGGATTCTTGCTCCGTGCAATACAGAGCTGTCCCCTAATCCTTGCTGGGTCATGGGTGGATGGGAAAAGGAGATGTTGTGTCTACAGGTTTCCTGTTGTCCCTGCTTGTCCCTCTGTTGTCCCTGCTGTGTCCTGGCCACATCTTTCCCAGCCTCTGCTGCCTCATTCCTCCCTCCTGCCCACGGGAGCTGAGTCTGAAGAGCCTGAAAAATGCTGGGCAGCTCCTGGTGCTCCAGAACTGCTGCCAGGAGAGGGAGAGGAAAGAGATGCAGGCAAACAGCACAGCCTGGGGAAAACACACTAAAAAATAAATCAAAAGAAACAAGGGGAGCCAGGGAGAAAAATAGTGATGAAAGTTTAAATAGTGCATCTCTCTCTCAGTCCTATTTGTCTTGTGGCACTTCAGTGTGTGTGTGTAAGCAGGAGGGGCCAGGGGGCTGCCAGGAATGCTGCCTCCTCTCCATCTCAAGCACACACCTGTGTCCCTGTTTCCCCAGCTGAGCCTCATTCATGGACCCTCCTCACATTAAGGAGCTCATGAGAAACAAACCATTAATATTTCCTAAAATTCCCCCCCCCTGCTTTTTTCCCCCCCTATTTTCTCCTAATGATTTGTCTCTTTTTTCATCCAGCCACTGAAAGTCTCACATGTTTCACATTTCTAGGGTCAGCAGCATGGATTTCTCCAGTGGAACAGTGTCTTGCTGGAGAATGAAGATGCCTAAAATTCAGAAAGGATTCCTAGAGATGGTTTCATCTCACTGCAGCAAAGCACAACTCTGCTTTCCCACTCACTGCCCAGGAGGGGCTGATTTTCCTCCATCTAAGCCCTCTCCAGGTCATTTTGAGGAATATCACTGGAATACTCTGCTTTTTCATGCTGAGGAGGGGTTTGCTCCCTGATTCTTGGCTAGAGAGTCTTTTAAATATTCAGTTTTCACAATGGACTGGAATTAAAGCAAATGTCAAAGTTCTGAAATCCTTTGTGAGAGCTGGCTCTGGGCAGGACCCATTTTGGAGAGCACACAAGCAGATCTGACATGGGATAAGTGAGCATTTGTATTCCAGTGAAAAGCCTTCTATGCAAGGACAAAGAAGTTTTGGCAGCCCCCTTCCACACTTTAACAAAGATCCAGTTGCAGTGCAGGCAGGTAGCTGGCCAGGTATGGATTGTTTACGTAGAATGTTCACTCTGCAAAGAGTAAAAAACTTAAAATTTTCTCTCCCAGCTGAAAGGGCAACACAATGCCAAAGAATATATTGCATTTTCCAGGTCCTCGTTCGATTCTCCCCACCAAGGCAGTGCTTGTGGATGGATCCTGTCAACAGCTAGTGCCAAGCCCTAACTCAGGGCAGGGGGATTTGGAGGGAGCTGTTTTGCTTTGCTGTGTCTGCTCTGCCTGTAAACTGAAGAGTGTTGCCCACAACTGAGAGAGGTGGGTCTGTGATCCAGGACAACCGTGATTAATGGCTCCAATTCTGCCTGTCAGGATCATGGAAAGGCAGGGTAAAGCTTCCCAGATGTGTCAGCAGGGATGGGAGAGGAGTGGAGGAAAAATTACCTGCCCACCTGGCCTTGTTACCACTGGTGTAATCAAATTGACTGATAAGAGCCCCTGTCACACACAGGACCCCTGTGCTGGGGATGCCCCTCCCCAGCACAGGCAGCTGAGTATAAAATCATGGAATCATGGAACAGTTTGAGCTGGAAAGGACCTTAAAGCTCATTTTGTTCCACCCCCTCCCACAGGCAGGGACAAATTCCACTATCCCAGGTTGCTCCAAACCCCGTCCAGCCTGGCTGTCAACACTGCCAGGGATCCAGGGGCAGCCACAGCTTCTCTGGGCACAGGGGAAACTGAGGCACAGATAGACCAGGTGTTCTGAATGCCAGGTTTTCCCAGCTGCAATGTCCCTTCAGCCCTGCTCTGCCCACTTGCCCGGCACCAAGATCTGTTCCAGTCCTGTGCAAAACCCCCACCTGCACTGGAGGGACAGCAGGGGGCTGTGGTTTGGGTGTCCCAAATTTTTGGGATCTTCTGTGAGAAAAGGAGGCTCAGGGGGGACGACTCCCTGACAGGAGAAGGGAACCAGGTGAAGGTCTGGCTCTGCTCCCAGGGAACAACAGACAGGACAAGAGGAACCAGCCTCAGACTGCATGAGGAGAGGGTCAGATTGGACATCAGGAGGAATTTCTCCATGGAAAGGTGCTCAGGGGCTGCCCAGGGTGGTGTTGGAGTCTCCACCTCGGGAGGTGCTCAAGGAACAAGTGGATGTGGCACTCAGTGCTCCGGGCTTGGGTTGGTCACAGGCTGGACTTGATGGTCTGGGAGGTGTTTCCCAGCCACAATGGTTCTGGAACCCTCCAAATGAACCTGGGACTCCACAGAGGCTGCAGCACCCTCACTGACCCTGCACTGGGTGATGCTTAGAGATGCTGAAACTAAAGAGCACAGCCCTGGGTCAATCTTCTTTGGAGGCAGCAGGGACCTGGTGGATCCAGGAGCCCCTGGGAATCAGGGAAGAGCCCAGGAGATTGCAGAGATGTTCCAAGCACATCTCACTTTGCTGTAGCTAAAAACCACCCTGCTACAAAGAGAAATACAAAGCTGAGGAAAAGGCTGAACCATACCCTGGCTCGCCTCAGCTGCAGGACATGCCTGAACCTTCTCCTGGGAGGGGGATCAGCAGGAACATCATTATCTCCCCAATGTAGGCCAGCACCCCTGCCTCCTCCTCCCCTGCACGCAGCTCCCGGGTGCAGACTGACAGATCAGAGAATGCAGGCAAAAAACTGAATTCATTATTTTTCCCATATGTCAGATAGTTTCAAATTGTTAAAAAAAAAAAAAAAAAAAAAAGAAAAAGAGAGAGGGAAAAAAAAGAGGGGCATTATTACTGTTCATAAAAAATAGGAAAAAAAAGGAAAACAGGAGCAAAACCCTGAGCTGGTCCCCTTCTTCTCGTGAGAGCTGCTCTTAGATCCCCTCTCTTGCAGGATGGGGGGAGAACTCCTGCCTGTCTCCTCCTAGGAGGTGCCATGGAAATTCAGTGATTCACAGCAGGGAGACACGGGAGACTGGGAGCTGGTTGTTAAGGTTTGGGGCTTGATTATCTGGATCTGTTTTGAGGCTGCACGTGCCTTGAGCTCATTAGCCAACACCTCTTCTGTTAATTAGCTCTGGTATTTACTATCCTAACAGCACCTTCCAGGTCTGGGAGCCTGAGCACAGCTGAATCCTGCATTTCCCTTGGGATGGGCCTGGCAGGGAGCTGGAAGGGTCCGAGAGCAAGGCAGGCACCACCTCCCACTGTGCAGCAGCAGGAGACCCCCCTGCCTCACCCTGCATCCAGGGGATCTCAGGGATGGGCAAAACCCATTCCCAACGCCCTGCAGGCTGAGGACAGCCAGGGGAGGTTTGTGTTTTGAGCCTTGCTGCATCTCGAGCCTCAGCCCCGGGCTCCTGTCTGGTGCTCACGAGCAAGGAGACAGAATGAGATGTGAGTTTTGTGAGTTTCCAGCTCAAATTCTCATTTTCACCCTTGTGCCCCGGTGCTGATTCACTTGCTCAGTGCCAGAGGCTTTGCCCTCGCCTCTCCCCTGGCATTTCCCTGCCTGGCCCAGCTGGGATGTGCAGGTTCCTGGTCTGATCCAGCTATCCCAGACTCAGATGGCAGAGAAGTGCCAGGTCTCACCAATGCCAGGCACTCCAGCACGGGATGGAGGCATCCCAGGGGTGCTTTGTCATTCCCAGACTGGAGGGATTCCACCTTTCTTTGGGTCTGGAAGGGCTGATTTGATTTATTTGTTTTTAAGGTGAAGGGCTGATTTTTCCTTTTTTCTCCTCTTTCCTTTGAAGGGCACAGCTTTGTCGTGTGCTGCCCATTAAACCATTCCCTGCCCCAAAGCCTTGGCTATTGCTGCTTTCCCCAGCTGCAGCCCAGGGCTGGAGAAAACCTGGATCTGGCTGCTGGGATGTGTTACCGAGGAAACTGGGAACAGGAAAGGGTGAGAAGAGACAAGACTTTAGGCCAGGCTGGGAAAAATCTCGCTGGCACTTCCTGTGCCCAGGATTTGAAGTATGATTGCCATTTCAAGGAAGGAGGATGCCTTTTTCATTTGTACAATCTCAGAGTTGCTTTGGGTTGGAAGAGACCTTAAAGCTTATGTCATGCCATGGGCAGGAACATCTTCCACTGTCCCAGGCTGCTCCCAGCCCCATCCAGCCTGGCCTTGGACACCCCCAGGGACCCAGGGGCAGCCACAGCTGCTCTGGGCACCCTGTGCCAGGGCCTGCCCGCCCTCCCAGGGAAGGATTTGTCCCTGTGGTTCCTCTGTCCCTGGCTGTTTGCACAGCAGGAGGATCAAACCAAGGGAAAGGATGAAGATTTTCCACACCTGTTCAATTTGGGTCACTAGGAAGGGTGGATGTTCCCCTTGTGCTGTTGCCTTGTGCTGCTCTCCTTGGACATGTTGGGATGGACCCACCAGGGCAGGGAAAGCTCCTACTTCACTGTGCAGGAATGATGAGACAACTTCTTGACCCAACCACCCTTCCTTGGGCATGGATCCTTGTTCCCAAGTGCTGAGCACCTGACATCAGCACAGACTGAGTTTGGAGGGATGGAGAGCTTCCCAAGACCTTAGAGCATGGTGACTGTGATGAGATAGGCTAACGTGGGACCAGAGGATGTGGGGGGCTGTCTACAGCTCATGTCTACGCTGTGGCTGTTGGAAACAAAGGCACCTGACATCAGCACAGACTGAGTTTGGAGGGATGGAGAGCTTCCCAAGACCTTGGAGCATGGTGACTGTGATGAGACAGGCTAACGTGGGACCAGAGGAGGATGTGGGGTGTTGCCTACAGCTCATGTCTACACTGTGGCCGTTGGAAACAAAGCACAACTATGACAGATCTGTCCCTTTCCAGCACCCTTTCCAGGCCATGGGTGTGAGGCCCTGGCACAGGGTGCCCAGAGAAGCTGTGGCTGCCCCTGGATCCCTGGCAGTGTCCAAAACCAGGCTGGATGGGGCTTGGAGCAACCTAGGACAAGGAGAACCCTGGGTAGGGGAAAGTGTCCCAGCCCATGGCAGAAGGGGATGGAATGAAATGAACTTTAAGGTTCCTTCCAACTTAAGCCACCGTTGGAGTCTGTGAATACTCTCATTTGCAGGTTACCAATTGGAAGTCTTTGCATCCTTCCTTCCTTGCAGGAACAGGCTGTGCATTGTGTTGAGTGATGCTCTTTCCAGCCTCCACCAGGAGACATTCCCACTCAGATCCCTGGCTGTGCTGCTGCAGAGGAATCAAGGGCAGCTCACACCAGGGAGCCCCAGAGGGACATGGAAATTCAGTGCTTTGCTCTTGCCTTGTGGTGGCACCGAGATGGACGAGGCAGGAGGGCTGGGCTGGGAGGATTGATCTGGGCACCAGCCGAACCCTCCCAGGTGTAAGACACCACCAGAAATAATAAATGAAATAAATCAATTAGAAAGAGACTAATCCCATGTCCCAGATCTGCTTGCTTCCCTCCCCTCTCTCCAGCACCACGGGCCTGCAAACAGCTGGACTCAACCCCCCTGGGGCAGCTCCAGCCAGACAAAAACACTCCCTGTTCAACACACCTGGGAGCAGATCACACACCTTGGCTGAGCCACCTCAGCCTCACCCCCCACATCCTCCCACTGCTGTGCTGGACAGGGTCCTAAACCCTCTCCCTCTCAGGACACGGGAATGCCAGGGAAGCCATGCTGACCGTCTCCTCAGGGAAAAGTGTAGCTGGATCTGGACATCCAGCTCTGGCAAACCAGGAACAGCCCCCAGCCCTGCTTTAAGCACCGTGCAGAGAATTTAAAGATCAAACAGACCGAGCCACTGATGGTGCTGTGGAGGGTCCCACGGGAGCTTGCCGGACACCAGGGATGTGTCCCTGAGCTGCAGAGGTCACAGGCTCTGCAGACCTTCATCTGCTCTGCAGTGAGAGCTGAGCAAAGCCCCAGGGATGAATCCAGCATCCATCAGCTGAGCTGGATCAATGCAGTGCAATTCCTTATCTCCGACGTGGCTGGGCCACACATTTTGGAGCAAACCAAACCCAGCCTGCCCAGGATGGAGCACGATCAATCCCAATGTCCCAGCATTGACACATGTCTGGGTTTGGTCTGAATCCCTTATCAGGCAGCAGTACAGCTCCACAGGGAAAGTTCAGCCTCACAGATGCTTTAGTGCCCTTGTCTGCCCTGCAGTCCCGCAGCCTTTCCCAGGATAATTCATCCTGTATAGACCATTAGCATAGCCCCATTTTAAGATAAATTACCCAAATCTTTAAACCTCTGCTCAGAGGGAATCCCCTGGGGTGGCTGTTCACAGTCAAGTCCCTCTGTGAAGGCATCCCTATGGAGCCAGAGCCATTAATAAAGCATTCCCAGAGAGCCTGCAAATTGCATAGTAGCAGGAAAAAGGGGCTGGAAAAGCAGGAATCCTGCTTAAAGCCATGACACAAGGATCCTGAGAATACTGGCTTTGGGTTTGCTCTGCCTCCATGATTTACCAAAGGTTCTTCTTTGAGAGGAGCACAGATGGAGGTGTCACCCATCCTTAGGGACATGGTGCCTGTGCACAGGACTCTGCAGGGAAACAGGCAGGTTCCCCAGGCTTCACCCTCTAGAAATAGTGATAACATACCAGAAATAGTGGGAAAAGTCCAGAGGAAAGGATGCCAGTGGAGGGAAGAGGGACTGGAGAGCATGGGAAGGCAGAGCAAACAGAACTCACTAGAGAAGGGAGTAGATGTACTACCTGGGGCTGCTCCAAAATCTGCTCCCAAATGTGTTTGTTCTTTTTTTTTTTTTTTTTTTTTTTTTTATAAGGAAATTTTTTTTTTT